>NW_024068011.1:0-302137 GCF_009389715.1 Phoenix dactylifera | reverse complement strand
TTTTTCCTTTGAGGAACCAGTTTTTAATACATTGGGGCTTTTTAAGCCTTGAAACTAAGGCCCTGTTTGGGGGAGCTTTTGGAGGGTCAGAAAGCACTTTCTGGTCTTCCAAAAGTACTTTTAGATGAAAAACTGTTGTTGGTAAATTTTTCAAAAAGCTGTTTTAGCTTTGCGGAAAGCTGAAAACAGCTTTTGAGAGGAAGCTCAATTTGAAGCTTTTGGGAGGAAGCTGTTTCAGCTTTTTCGAAAAGCTGTATTTTGACAAAAATGCCCATATTAAAATAACTGCATAGTTGTCCCTTTATAAACCTAAAAATCTGCTGGAGCAAGAATCCTAGCCGTCAGACTCCCTTCCGTAAGAAAAGGTATTTTTCTTTTTCAATTTTTGTATGCATCTTTTGAACCACATTTTAGAAAAAAAAATTTTATCCTTTTCCATACCTTCCAAATCAATCTTTTTTTTATCATCAACCTCGCGGCCACGCTGAGGTCCTCCTCGAGCGTGGACCACGAAGAAGAGCCCCTGGACCGCGAAAAATTATTTTTAATAATTATAATATTTTTATTTTTTTTGTATTATACTATAAATATAATATCATATTATATTATATTATAATATATTAATATGTTATGTTAAATAATTTAATATTATGTTATATTGTGGAAAATTAATTTATACTAATAATTATAATATTTTATACCTTTATTTTTGTATTATACTATAAATATAATATCATTATATTATATCATAATACATTAATATGTTATGTTAAATAATTTAATATTATGTTTATTGAAAAATTAATTTATACTAATAATTATAATATTTTATACTTTTATTATTGTTATACTATAAATATTATATTATATTACATTACATTATAATACATTAATATGTTATTTTAAATAATTTAATATTATGTTATATTATGAAAAATTAATTTATAATTATTATAATATTTTATATCTTTATTATTGTATTATACTATAAATATGTTTATATTACATTACATTATAATACATTAATATGTTATTTTAAATAATTTAATATTATGTTATATTATGAGAAATTAATTTATACTAATTTATAATATTTTATACTTTTATTATTGTATTATACTATAAATATATAACATTACATTATATCATAATACATTAATATGTTATGTTAAATAATTTAATATTATGTTATATTACCAATATTAATTTACTCTAAGAATTATATTACTATTATGCTATATTAACATAAATTATTTTATATTACAATAATATTATACTATATCATATATTTATGTATTTTTATGTTATATTTTATTATATTCTGTTGTATATATGCATGTCCTTTATGGTTTTATCATATAAAAGTACTTTCTCAGTTTGTTTATCAAACACAAAACAAAGAACCAACAGCACTTTACAAATGTAGTTAAACAGCAAACAGTTTTTATAACAGCTCTACTTCAGACAGCTCTACTTTCAACAGCTCTACTTCCAACAGCTCTACTGCCAACAGCTCCTCCAAACAGGGCCTAAAACTCTATAGCAGTTTAGACAACTGTCTCTTGAAATTCTTATCTCTCTCTCTCCTTACATTACGTAATTGCACATTGTTTTGTAGGATTGCTAAAATTTATTTCTGTATCTACAGTATTTGATCATAGAAAACAATAACGATCTAGGAGCTATTCAGATGCCTGGGTCAGTGGTCACTGACGGTAGAGAACGGCAGGAAGCTGGAGAATTGTTCCGTCTTATCCCCACTTCTTTGAGAATGCTAAGATCCCAACTTCTCCGTCCTGGCATTCGTTGAATGCTTGCTCAAGTGAGATAAGTGCATCTCGGTATTTCTTGGGCAATTTGTATCATTTGAATGAGTGTTTGTTCTGTAATCCTTCTGTTATGTTCTGAGTGATTCTATCGTTGATCATTGCATCGAAACGGGTGTATTGGGGGTGGTTTCTACTTTCCACTTGTGCGGTCAGGAACAAGACATTATATCTGCTATATGCTTGTAGTGCTTTGGTGAATGCTTGTTTTTGACATTATAAGCAGACAATTTTTAATCCGTCTAAGTTTTGAAATGACTATTGCGGTGGGGCAAGATCCTTATTTCCATGTGTGTAAAGATCATGTTACAGACAAAAACTAAAAAAGAGGATCAAAGTTCACCCTCAGATAATCTGGTTGTGGTTGCTTCCATGAAATAATTATTTGAAAAGAAGAATCCGCAAAATCTAGTGGAAAGTCCAATTTTCTGCGGGCCTTGTCAGAATTGTGATCCTGAGGTTCATCGTCCTCCCAACAATCCAGCGGCAACCTGCTCGCCCGAGTGCAAGCAAATGCTACTATGAGTTCCTTCCATAATCCCGCTTAGCCTTCAAAAAGTCTCCACAACCCACTTTCATTGCGATGCTCTATCGAAGTTTTGCTTCGTTCTTAACCTCAGATCCCATATTCACCATACTTCCTCATCATTTCGTTCTGGCATTTATCTTGTGCCCCTTGATTAACAGCAGAAATACTTCCCTGCAACTTCGCATAGTAGGAATCTTAGAGTCCACCATCACAAGATCCAAATTGAACACTCATGTGTTGCTACATCAAACAAAGCTGCGATTAATCGTTGCAACCTCGATATGCCAGGCCTAAAATGATTATATCAAGCTAGAGACGCGTTGAGGCAGAAATGTGCTAGAACGTCATTCACGCATTTAGCTTTGGAGGGTGCGATGGAGATTCTCAAGTCTGAAGCTGGAATCGGCAGCACAATGTTCAAAGTAATGCAGCCATCAGATCTAGTATTTGTACAGTATTTATATGAATAAAATAATATAATTTATCATAACAATTTATTTTTTTCCACATAAATTAACATTCAAGTTTCATCGGGGATATTCGGGAATAGTCTTCGTTTGAAGGACATGCATAGGCTTTTAATTCTATGTAGAATGGATAATATGAAGAAGCAGCGTCGACATACACGGCTCGACCCCTAAAACTTCAAAGCTCTACTCTTATGACGTGTATCAAGCTCTAACCCTTATGTTTGAGGACTCATTTGGTTTCTGAAAAAAATGAAGGGAAAAGAGAAAATGGAGAACATACCTCATATTGAATTGGAATTTTCAAAAAAAAAAAAGAGATGGAAAAGCAGCTTTTCCATGAAAATAAAATTCTTACATTTCTTGAAAAAAAAAATCCATGTGGGATGTTGTAAAATCCAATTTTCACCTACTAAACATTGGGTTTTTTTTCCCAAAAGTACCTTTAAGCTTTTAAGTAGAATGAGGTAAATTTTTCTCCTTAGTAAGGGCATAACATGTATTTTACATAATTTTTTTTAAAAAAGTAGATACTCAACCAAATATAGACTATTTTGTAATGTGTCACTTTTCTATTATTAACCAAATATGCAAAAACTATTTTTTCTAGGAAAAATAGTTCACCCACAAACAAAATGTGGTTTTGAAAAGTAAATACGTTTGGTATTGATGGTTATTGAGTTGTTTACTCTCCGTCGAAGTAAATGGGGAGGTTGTATAGACCTATTCTCAGTTTTATTAAATCAGATATAATGTAGAGAGTAAGTTAAGATCTTATAGACCCTTGGTTGGGCCAAAAGTACGACAGCACAAGAGGAGGAATAAACTACCTGCATCACAAGGAAAGTCTATTTAGAAGAGGTAGGATAAGATGGTGAGGCTCAAGCACTTTCACTAGAACATAGCGAACCCCACCTTCAGAAGGGATTAGCCATTTTTAGCCCGAGACCAGCAGGAGAGCAAGTCTTATGGAGGAGCGCATGCTGGCTTCTTTCTTTCCGAATCTCCCAACTAGATGCAATGATGGATTTATTCGAATTGTTCCTTTGGAGTTCTTGTTGGGGAAGAGTGGTTTGAATGGAGAAATAATAAAACAATTCAAGGTTTTGAGGTGCTAAATCGCTATCAAATTAAATTGGGGTAAACAAATATATATATATATATATATATATATATATATATAATATAGCAATTTCTAGTACAATCAAGTTTAGACTTTTTTTTTTAATAAGCAAAATTTGGAGATACTTATTATTATGAAGACTGAGTTTGAACATGTCCTTACAAGAATAACATTTCCCAACAAATAACAAATTTCTAATAAAAAATCAAGGTACTAAGCACAAGGTCTTAAAATGGTGCTGACCGCATAAAGATTCAATTGATCTATGTGTAATAAGTAGAAATTTAAAATAAAGGACCTAGTTCAAGGTCTAATCTACTATGGTTTCTTCATATGGATACAATCATCACTAAGCGAGGTTCAAGTCTATAGGTCACCTCACCATTACACAGTATAAGCTGCCCAGATAGTCTACTATATAATTTTTAAAAATTTAAATCTTTTGTAGAAGATTGTTGAAGTTTTAATTTTAAAAAGATTTAAATTTTTCTTATCCCCTATATTTAGTTGGTTTAAATGCTTTAAAATACTATTTTGTCACATACCTCTTTCAGAAGAGTTGCGACTCTTTGGAAGAGAAATATTGGTTTCCGAAAAGTTATAATATTTCCAAAATATTATGTATCTTTGGAACCATCGCCTCTCCTCGGTCACCTAAATAGAGTCTATAAATAGGCTTTGAATCCAGCATCCAAGATTATTCCAACACAATCCGATCTCTCTCTCATTCACTGGTGCTTTAATTTTTCTAAAGTTTCTTCCACAGGCAGAGTTCTTCCACCCTTTAATTTTCTATTTTCTATTCTTTTCTTTTCTGGGCATCTAAAGGAGTCATTTAGGTCACTGCCTTCTTAGCGATTGTGCTCATTAGAGAAGCATTAGGCTGAGTCGGATTGTTATACCTTGGGAACGAGATCGCCATAAATCCGCACATAGGGAGCGAATCATGTTTTTTTGGACAATATGTATCATACACCTCAATCTAGGAAAAGTTTTTTCAATTTTCTTAATATATTTTAGTAGATTATTCTTTTATAACACAATTTTATAATCATAATATAGTAGTAGGCAATATTTTTCAATAATTCTTAGAAGCCCGTTTGGACCCCGAGCTTGTCCCAAGTGATTTAAGAGTGGCTGGTCTCCCTTCGAGTCTCTCAAACACGCCAGATGCCTTTGATGAAGGGCTAGTTAATGGTGGATGATCGATAGTCCCTGCATTAGATGTGCAAAATGCAGACCACTTTGAGCCTAGCCTTTCCTTCATTTGCCAGCCACATAAACACATCCTAGTTTTCTCTCCATGCGGATGTATATATATAGCTCCACAACGATTATACATCAAATAGTTCTTGGATATTTATATAAAGCTAAAAAATTTATATAATATATTTTACATAATTTTTTTGGATGAGATTTTGAATTGTGACAAATGATATTAGAGCAAATCCGACCTCATAGCCTACATAGAGTAGGAGACACTGCAGTCTGCAGCATAGTTTTATTGAAGCTGACCACAGACTGATCCTAGTACTTATGATTAGATTTGATAAGATTTAATCTCTTAGCCGCACGAGGATGTTAGAGCTCACACAAAGAAGAGTATGTGACCTAATCTTTTTGGATGAGATCATAGATTGCGACATTCTCACTTTTTCTTTAATAGAAGCCGGCCCTAGTGAGCAACTCTGCCACGTATTCCATGCGAGTAATGAACAACAAATACCTTAAAAAAAACTGAGGCATCAGTAAGGACAATTTGACCTTGTTATGTAGTGACCCTAGATCTTAAAAAAAAGAAAGGATTTTAAAAAATATTAAATGGACAACCAGACATGTGAAAAGGCCCGATCCTTTAAAAATATCAGTCTCGATAAGAAAATGCATCATCCAGCAAAATCACCTTTTCATCATCTACTAATATCATTTAAATACAAAAAGAAAAATATAACTTTCCATGATGTATCATGGAATATACCCTAATGAATGGTTACGTTGCACTTACGCACAAAACTCTTATACTCTCTGTGATGAGTGTAAAGTTCCCTGGAAGAAGGCTCCGCTGTTTTCCGCCTCAGCTCTTCGTTTCTCGAGCGTCGACGATGGCAGCGAAAGGGAACATAGTTCTGTTCCCGTTCTTGGCTCAGGGCCACATGAACCCCTGCCTCGACCTCGCCCGCCTCCTCGCCGCCCGCCACCCCGGTCTCACCCTCACCCTCGTCACCCACCACCGGCAACCTCCCCCACCTCCGCCGCCTCTTCCCCCACGACCTCTTCCCCTCCCTCCGCCTCGCCGCCATCCCCTTCCGCCCTTCCGACCATGGCCTCCCCCCCGACGCCGACACCACCTTCGCCCTCCCCGCCCACCTCGTTACCCCCTTCAACCACGCCACCTACTCCCTCCAACCTCACTTCCACCGCCTCCTCTCCGACCTCTCCGCCGCCGGCGCTGGTGGCGCCGACCCTCCCCTCCTCTGCGTCATCGCCGACATGTTCCTCCCCTGGACCGTCCCCGTTGCCCAATCCCTCGGCGTCTTCCACGCCGTCCTTTACACCTCCGGGCCCTTCGCCATGTCGATTTATAATTATATTTGGAGCTATCTCCCCCACGCCGCCTCCGACGCCGACGAGTTCGCCGTCCCGGACCTCCCCGGCGTCGCCGTCCGCCGCTCTCAGCTCTCCCGCAACATGCTCTCCGCCGCCTCCCCCGACCACTCCACCCGCCGTCTTCGTCCGCCGCCAAGCCGATCTCTGCCCGCGGCTCCGGCGCCGCACTCTGGAACACCGCTGACGCCCTCGAGAAGCCCTTTCTCGACGCCTGGGCTAGTTCCTCCGGCCTGCCTGTCTTCGCGGTGGGCCCCCTCTTCGCCGCCGCGCCGAAGCCTCCCGCCGGCCGCGGCGTGAAGGACGGAGGCGCCGCCGACCCGGCAGCCGGTTTGCCGAGCTTGGCTGGACCGGCACCCGCGGGGGTCGGTGGCGTACGTGTCGTTCGGATCGCAGAACCGGCTGCCGGCCGGGGAGGCGGCGGCTCTTGCAGCGGCGCTGGAGGGGCAGGGGCGGCCGTTCCTCTGGGCGGCGCCGGCGGCGGACCAGGCGCCGGAAGGGGTCGTGGGAGAGGGAGACGGACTGGTGGTCAGGGGTTGGGTCCCGCAAATCGAGATTCTAGCCCACGCGGCGACGGGGGCGTTCGTGAGCCACTGCGGGTGGAACTCGTCGTTGGAGAGCATGCGGCACGGGGTGCCGGTGATCGCGTGGCCACTGGGGGGCGAGCAGTTCTGCAACGCGAAGCTGATGAAGGAGGAGCTCGGGGTGTGCATGGAGGTGGGGAGTGCGGCGGAGGCGGCGGCGGCGGTGGCGGAGTTGATGGAGGAGGGGGAGAAGGGGAGGGACATACGACGGAGGGCGAGGGAGGTCGCGGCGGAGCTGGAGGCGGCGGTGTCGGAGTCCGGCGGGGTCAAGGGGGCGTCGCTGAGGGCACTGGATGAGTTCGTGGAGGTGGTGGGTGCTCAGACGCTTCGATTGCGCTGATCAACGGCCGGCGGTGTGATTTCAAGGTGATCTTCTGCGCCTGTGCGTGCTATGCTTCTTTGGTCGTGCCTCCGGTCAAACCGGCCAGACCGATGGGGCCGCAATGTTCCCATTCCCCCCCCTCTAAAATTCTTAGTAAACGACATGAACGTATTTAGCTACACCTTTGATCAAGCTCGTTTCTAGTCAAAAGTATTTAGCATTACTCATTCTCATAAGGATCTTAAAAAAAAAAGATTTGCTTTACGATGCATGCGCGTGGCTCATGCAAGGGAAAACTGTGACTGGCTTCAAGCTTTGGTCTCCAACATATATCATGATCAATTCCAAACATTTGCCTTATAACATATTACATTATATCATGACAAAATTTGAGCATATTATTGATCTCAAAATTCTTCACCATTTTAACATTCACTATAATATCACTTTTGGTTATACTTAGTCCTATAGTATTACCTAATCATTGTTTATGATAAGTATAACTAAGATGGGAGTTTCTTTTGAGAGAGTTGCGAGAGCGATCACCTAATACTATAGTTATCGAGGTTCAAATTCTTCAAGATGTATTATTGGAGACTTAAATCTGAAGTCTTTAGTTTTCAAATAACATAGCAGGACCCCGTTCGGGTAATCGCAATGCTAATAATAGTCAATGGACTGCTTGTTGCGGTGGTTGTGAATTAGTCTACTTGCAGCAATACTTTTGAGTTTTGTTATTTAACACCAGCAAGAAGCCCATAACTTTCTGAAACATATTAAAATATATGATTAATGAATTTTTAATGAAAAAAAAATCTATACCTTCTGGAAACCAAACCTTGGTACCTTAGATGGATGTTAATGATCAATATTCTAATCTTTTATAATCCCCGAGCATTGCCAGTAGTTGGTCATTTTCACTTTATATTAAAAATAAAGTAGACAAGGCCATCCATACAGCTCTCACCATACACCATGGTAAATAGGGAAATACTTACCTAACACACAAGGTGGTAGCAAGGAAATTCTCACATCAAATTTTGCTCTTGCTAGTTAAACGTAGTAGTTCATCACTCTGCATAGCCAAATCTTTTGAATTAATTTTGCTTGTATACAAAAACTAAAAGAAAAGGAGAGAAACAATTAAACATATGTGCTCCAAGAAACAAAATGGTTGTTAGGTCTTAAATGTCCAGTTGTGCATGGAAATCCCATGGTGGCTGCCATTTGCGATTCACGAGCACGTCCATTCGTCACCAGGGCTCCAAAATTCATGCATACAAGAAGCATCGGGTGGCCGTCCATTCGTTATTCACCAATTCATCACAATTCATGTGAAGGGTAATCCCATGGGCAGCTACCTTTTTTTTTTTTTTTTTTTTTTTGGGTGGAAGATAGGAGGGGAGGGGGAGGGACCAGCCCACCCGCGTAGCAGCTCCCACTAGGCCCCCCTTCTACCAGAAAATGTTCGATACAGGTCGCAGATTTCGCGTGCCTTCCCTGACCCGTGGGCTCACCGCCTCACGTATAGGTACGTCACCCCAGCGCCATCTTGGTACAAGTGGAAGAAAAACATAACCACCAGCAAGTCATCCGGGCGTGGGACATCCGGTCCCCTAATTTAATCGACGTCCGCGCGTTTCGAACCCGAGCAACTTGGGCGGAATTATCGTCCTCTTATCACTAGGATACCATCTTGGTGGCATGGGCAGCTACCCATTCACTAGTGCACAAGAACTCATGCAATAGAGAATCCCATTTGTGCCTAGTTGTTTGCCATCTAACTAGTAAACCAGGATTCACATAGGTAGGAAGCTCCGGACCAGCAACTGGTTTGCTATCCAATAATGAATGAATTTCACAAAATTGGTAATCCTTCGAGCAGCCGTTCGTTTGCCATTTATAGGTGGAAACAAACTAGTTGAAATCCTCTTGATGCATGTTTTGTACTATAGAGAGTTGTATAGCCCTCTGGCATTCAAATTATGGATATGGAATTATGGATTGCCTTCTGGCATTCAAAAATGGTGCACTATGGATATGGATACGAAACAAATAGGGATCCTGAAAGGCGATTGCCAATTTTATTGTTGTTTTCTAGCATTCAAAAATGATGCATTGTATATAGCATGTAAAGCAATATGACTTGCTGCATTCTATTTGACAGCCATCTGTCATGATGGCCGAGAGTTGTACAGTACAAAAGGAGCACGGCTGTGGATCCAGACCTAGACCAAACAAATAGAGATCTTGAAAGGCGATTGCCCACTTTCCATTAGTGGCATGCCTAACTTAGATGGTGTAAAACCTAAAGGTCGGTCTTAGTTCTTTACATGTTTATTACGATGGTTATCACTCTAGCTCTTTGCATACTTTTTTTTCCTTCTATTTTTTATAGAGTTTCCATTCTTTTTTTCTTTTTACTTTTTGACATGCGAAGATGTGAATTCTACCAAACTACTAGGCCAAGGGGTATGACCAATGAGGTAACCCTCCGTTCATAGGTGAGGACCATTCTAATACCCCTCAACTTGAAAGCATGTAAGGAGCTAGACCATCAGAGAATTCAGTTCTATATCTGTGTTAGGGCTGGAATAGATAAGATGTCATGAGGTCTGTCAGTTCTAAGGGTGATCTATACATACTCAATACGCTTTAGGTTAAAGGCTGATACAAATCAGGTCCCAAACAAGTAGCAAGATTTGGAAGAGTTTCAACTGGTCGTTTATTCTTATTGGCCATTCTCTGGCACTGGTATGATTTAAGATTGGACACATATTGAAAGCAAATGTTTAATTTAAAAATAATAGATATGTCAATGGGTCCAAGCCCGACTAGATTCTGGGTCCTTTTGAGTTTGTTTGGGCTAAAACTGAGTTAGGCCTAAAATTGGCCTGACCCAGTTTGTTAGGTCAGATCACTCAGGCATCTTGGACAAGCCTGATATATTGGCAGCCCTGAAAAATAAGATAGTGCTGAAAAAAAAATTAGTACATGTTTAAAATAAAACTCATGGTCATCCTCCAAAATATAGAAATGACAGAAAAGTTAATGACTTGATATCAAGTCTTCAAATTGAAAAATCCAGTGTTAAACCATTGCATCTAACACGATAATAAGCTTCCTCAAAGCATACATGATGACCTTTTCCAGGTCACTGAACCAGTGTACATGAATCTTGGCTGGATAGTTCTTTTAGAAAGAAAGATGGTATCAGCATAAGAGGAGTACTCATATGCTTATAATTACACCCTCACAAGATGAGAGAGAGCTGAGGAATAAAAAGAATCAACCTTGCTTTCCAAAGGCATGGTAACCTAGTGTTCAATCTTGCAGGCCACCTGATCTGACTTGAATCATTTGCATTTGGTTCGCAACCGGAATTAGAATCGGAATCGGAATGGTTCAGAATAGGAATCAAAATGGCTATATTCTCAGACGTATTAGGTTTGTGACTGGAATTGGGATCGGAATGAGATTTGAATAGTAGGAAAAAGTCAAGATTGGATTTTGGGAGATTGGGGTATTTCTATTTTTCTTTGAAATTAGAATGAGAATGAGACTTCTCTAATCAAAAAGTTGAAACGGGAGTTATTCTTATTCTCATTTCAGAGCCCAACTCCTCCTGACCAAAAATGCCCTCAGTTCTTTCCATTTCTATTCATTAAAAATAAGCAATTTTAGTTTTTGACTTCGACTCCAAATTTAGCTATCTGTATCAAAACTTGGCAAAGTCGGAGTGGCTTGGCCAATACTTTGCCATGAGTTGGTCTTGATTAAATTGGCTGAAAATTATGATTTCAAAATACTTTGTGTTTCTAACAAATCAGTTGATCGATCAAGTCAATAGGATCAGTGGATAAGTTCCACTTTGATATTTCTCTTCATGCTTTATATCACAAAATAATGACTTTGACCTTGGTCCACATTGCCAAATGGATATTTGGACAAAGGCTGACGACATGGAGAAAGATAGCTTTTATTTTTACATTCAGCTGTTTGCAATAACCTACTGCTTCATACTTATACATTGTGAGATGCATTAATAGGTGCGTTATATTCTGTGACTCCATTTTATCTTATAATGTAATGCCGTATTCTTCTAATGTTCTAAACTCTAGCAATGTTATTTGAATGATTGAAAAAGTTTTTGATCATTCTTTTTTCCCTGGCCTATTATTTCTTAAAATAGTATATGTTTTACTAATATTTTTCTGCATTGTAATTCTTCATTGCCAAATAAGTTGCTCTCACATACCTAGTTTGTGACTATTGTTTCAAAAGTAAAAGATGAAATGTGATTATACTTTGAGATTAGATTTATTTTATATTTTATTTTATATGAATGATGTTTCAAATACTCATCTTTATTTTTCAACTAAAAATTTTGTTGTTCTTATTTTGTCAATTGCTCTAGCCATCACTACCACTTGAGATCTTGCAATTGCGCAGCCCTCTTATATAAGGCATTGAATCCACATAATTTGATTCTTAATTGCTCATCAATTGATAATTGACATACACACATTCGTCAATTGAGTTAATCCAGCATGCTAGCACACGTGGGCCATTTTCTGTTTCCTAAATAGATTATATAGAAGGAAAAGCAAAAATAAAATGTATGCAAAAATTATTATCAACAACAAAATATGGTAATTTCATCAAAGAGAGCGATGTAATTCTTTCAAGCCACTCAAAGCAAGGTTATAGACCATTTTTGCTTTCATTAATGTGATAATATCAAGTTACAATAATTTTTTTTATGCTAATGAGATCTGAGTCCCCAAATTTGAATTGAATTCTTCTTTTAGTTACAAAAGATTAGAAGTTTACTAAAATAAATGGATAAAAATATTACAGAAAACATAAAATCATTACAGAGCTAAATCTCAATATCGTACCAACTTTGATTGATGTTGCAATGCCTAGTTTCATTGCCTAGTTTCTTCTAGATTTGAAAATACACTCGACCAAAATTTTATTTGAAAATGAAACTTTTATTCTGATCGACTTACTTTGAAACTGAAATGTCATTAAACCTAAATATCATTGGGGTGCAGTAAATCCTTTTAAGGATGGTGCACACCCTCAATAATCTCTAAAAATTAGTTAATTCAACAAAAAATACACTAAAATTAAATGTCACATGGGGAATTTATAGTTTTTGGAAGCTTTTACACATAATTCAATTTAGTGAGCTAATTCACAATGTATCTAGTGATCCTTTTGGATAACATAAAATCATTAATTCTTAATCCTTGATTTTCTCAATTAGCTGTGAATAAAACAGCAGGTAAGTTACATAACTATTTTTTAATTCTTAGTTAATTTGATTATCTGGATTTGTGATTTTTGATAATTCGGGAAAAAGTATCCCCAACCCTGACCGACTCAATCTGGATCTCAGAGCTCTCTTTTTTTTTGGCGCGCAAAAGGGTCATTCGAGTTGGCGGAGAACGATGGAGCCTCGGTATTGTAAACCGTCTCTCAAACGCTCGCGAGCCGCTCCGGGCTCCAACACCTCCCCAAATTCTAGGGTTTACTGCGACTCCGGTAAGGATCTCAATCTTTCGAATTCTTGCTTTGCTTTTTGGACATTTTGATTTACTAACAGATTCTGATAGCGACTTTATGTAACACGAAAGTAAATTATTTTCTTTATTTGAATTGGGATCGATTCTGGATTAGTTTCTTGCTTTGATCTCTGTAAGGTAGGGAGAGCTGAAGACTGATTCAATTAAAGCGGATGGAAGTTTATTGGAGGGGTTTCGTTTAATATGATCAAGTAGTTGTGATATCTGGAAAAAAGATGGGAGGTGGTTGAGATAAAGAATGGGGTTTGAACTTTGTGCGGAAGGGTTGAGAATGAGAACAGTGATGCCTGGGGGCAAACAGGTGGAATTTGTGACGGAAGATCCATAACACCGTTGCTAATTAGATTGTCGAAGGAAGGTCAACCCGTTTATTGATGACGTTGGCCACTGAATTTTACGGTTCCGGTACCCTCTTTACAGTGTTAATGAGATTGTCGCCAAATTCCAGTTATTGTTTATGGATTGAATACCAAAGCCCGAGTTGAGACTTTGACTGGCCCTTAATGCAACCGTGTGTTGTTTTCTTAGTTTAGCTACTAAGTCAGGCCCTCTAAATACACTGGTTGATAATGCTTGAAAATGTTTCTTTATTCAGCTTTTCAGCATCCTACAGCAAACTGCAGTCCAAATTAACATTGTTGATAGTTATTGGGATTTATTTGACTTTTCATAAGTGATATATAGCTTGTTGATGACATAATATAAATCAGGAGATTTTAAACATATGCAGGAATGGAAATAACCTGTGTTACCGGATTGATGATTTGTTGCTGCAACGGCCAATATCATGCAATGAACATTTGGAGCTATTATGCTGGCTAATAATTATCAAATTCACCTCATTTTCTATACGATAATATGACTGCTCATCTGATAGAAGTTGTTACCTGGTTCTGGTTGTTATGTATCAAGTCAAGTTAATAGTATTAGTTGCCAGCATGTTTATTTTTCTTAGCAAGGAATGCAGCCAAGTCAAGAGTTCTATGCACCTTTTTCTGTCTTTGGCATTATTCAAGAGCCGTTACTTTAGTACTTGGGTCCAATTTGCTAAGTTTGATCTTGTATGAGGTTAGTTGCTTCGTAGGGTTTCCCTTGCTCACCTAGATTTGCCATTGTTAAGCTGGTTGTTGAAGAAAGATTCTTGTTATCATGTATAACAATTATCAGTTCATCATGTTCCTCCTAAATCTACCTTTGAGAATCTTGTTATTCCTCACTTCTGACACTACTTTTGGCTCTTGGCCCTTTTTTTTGTTCATTTTTATTTTTCACAATCATTGTAAACACCCTTCCATCTTAAACTCTGTGGTCCTCTGATACCAATGTTTAACCTAAGTTTAACACCTTTAATAATATGTCCAAGCTGAAAGATAAGTAAAGGATTCAAGAAGCTCCCTTGATTCTATAATGCTTTGATTGTGAAGTTTTATGAAGTGAATCAATTGATGTCTCATTGTTGGGTGTCAGCTGGAATTAGGTTTTCAAATTGGCCTTTTTGGTTAGATTTAGACTTATGCAATCTATTTTGTGATGTTTTTTTGATAGTCTTATTTGTACCTTGTCTAGTTTTATCGAATTTAAGCAACTGGTGAATCCATAAAGTTGATTCTTTATTGAGGGCGATGATCTCTTGACATATAAAGTTAAAGTTCAACACTTAATTCTTTAATAAGTATGTTCTGAAACTATGGGGCTTATGTCCTGGCCAATTTTTAGTTTCTTTCTTGTTCATCTTTTAAGGTGGGCTGTCCTGTAACCCTCACACTATGCGACCACCAAATGCCAAAGCTACTCAATTTTTTTAGTTATATTAGTGCTAAAGGAGAGAGGCCACTGAAAAAGATTGGTGAAGAGGGAAGGAAAAAAGATGGGAGGTGCTGCGCTGAAGCAGGAAGAATAGGAGGAGGAAGAGAAGAGGGTTGAAAGGTGCTAGACTTTGCTCTAAGACATATGCACACATGCATTCACAAACATACATGCAATTCATCCATTCATTGATTTATTCTTCTATTTTTTTAAAAAAAATTAGTATTTAGTATCTTTTGCAAGTAACTTATTTTTCTAGCTATTAGTTTGCATGCGGTCAGAAAGCCTTCATTGTTTATCCTTGCTATAGTTCTCTGTTTTGTTTCATCATGGCTTCTATGTTATCCCTACTTTAGTCTCTGTAAGTGCAACCATAGCCATCAAACCTTGTCCAACTACATGTGATGAGGTTTACAAATCCATATTCACAAATTATTCCGATCTATGGCTACCTCTTTGCATTCACCACGTATAAGATCTTTATATGCCAACAACATTTCAAAATATCATGTCAATCTTTCCTTGTTTTGCTCCAGCAGAAGATTTGACCAACCTATGTGGTATGCATATGACGTGATTTAAAATTTCTACTTTTTATTTTCTGTACTTGTTCATATATGCTCATGATACATTTCTTCCTTCCATTAAACAGCCAGCTAACTAATCTGAAGATTAATGTGCCTTTTGTCCGCATGGACAAAACTTAAAGTAAAAAAACAACCTCCCTGCTACTTTTTACCTTCTTCATCACACATTGAACAAGAAATATGTTGTAACAAGATCTAATATGTTGTTTAAAGAGTGCGACAGGATTAGATATGCAATTGACATGTAAGAATCCAACTGCTTATATCAGGTAGTGCATTAAATTACATTCAGGAAACTGTCAAATGAGAAATTCATTCTTTCTACCCTGTTCCGCAATGCTCTATTCAATTACATGAACATGTTGAAAAATGATAGTATCAGCGATAAACTTTGCAGTTAAAATTGCTGGACCATTAACTGTTGAATAAACTTTTACTTGCATATTTATTGATAAACAGAATATTATGAGATAGGAGGTCAAGATCTTGGTTTTGATTGCTGTTATATTGCATATATTATTATTTCTCAACCTGTGTTTCATCTAATTGAAAGGGACTGTTTGCTAAAAGGTATGAGCAGAAGGAAAAAGGTGAAGTTTGCAGATTCTCTTAGTGTTCAAGAACTAAGTTGTGAAAAGAGTGCATGTTCAGTAAAGACGGAAACAACTCGGTCTCCAAGTTGTACGTTCCCATATTACAAGCATATTCCTTTGCTTATATGAGTATCGTACAAATTATAACGGAAATATTGGTCAACTTAAACCTGATAGTACGTTTCTTTTCTCAATTTTACCATCACATGAAGACAAATATATCAACTTTCTAATATTATAGGCTGTTTATTGTGTAATAAAACATTAAAAAAACTTGGAGATTATAATATTTTTGGTCAGGCTTGCTCTTGTCCTAGTTTTTAAAACAAGGGAAAAAAGGTCATTTTATATGACAATTACTTTGCAGACATAGCTTAGTTGATGCCATTTTTTATTAAATCCCTTGAATCCCCACTGTCAACTATAACCCAAATGTTTTTAGAATCTAAAGATTTATGATGCTGCATATGACCATAAATAAAATAATAAAGCTTCTTAAATAGAAAGTTCTTCATTCATTCCCCTGCATTGGTCCCCAAGTATTGTTGTTTATCCATAATCCACTAGGAATTGACATGGTCTTTTGTGTGTGAAGAATTAGAAGTGGTTTGTGGGTCAACAAAGGGAAACTATGCTATTTACTCTAAAAGAGGATGTAAAATGGGCTTTCAGCTTAGGCTTAGAGGATTGCACTGGAGCAAATCCCTATGTACTGTATAGAGCTTATCAAAAGGTATTAACTGATGCTGGCCCATGTCAACGCAGCATGGTTTAGACTTCTTTGTTTGCTTTGGGGCACCATGGCAGGCGTCACCATGCCACTTCAGACATCATGCTGGCCACTTGTTATTATGCCCTTTGACACCAGCCAAAGGGCTTGTAGCCTTCCTGCATGGTGCCAAAAGGCACTCAGCCTTAGCCCCACATGCAGGGAGGCTATTTCTATGTTTCAAAGCCATGACACCTAGGTCATGATGGAGCAACCCTAATGTTGCATCAAGGCCTGCATTTGAGAATAAGTATTATGCTATATTTGATATTTCATAGTATGCTAAAATGGAACTTTAGTTGTTCTTTTCAATATAATTCTGGGTATTGGATTAGTTATCTATTCATAGCTTGAATTTTCTGTTTAACTTAAAAAAAATGTTGGCAGCTGATCGTGCAAAGACTTCCGAGTACAAGTATTTTAAAAAACTACATGAAGAAGCTGGTCATAAATGTTGTTCTTATGAAGCTCCTGTGCAAGAAATCAATTTGAAGACATCCAAAGAAAGGGATGGTGTGGCAAGTAGGTTCACATATGTATTACTTTGGCTTCTAGCCTTTCAAATGGAATTTGATGTTCCTTTTGTTTTTCCTAGTATGGCATTCTGCATTTAAAGAAAACATTTAACAGTTCTTGCATATTAAATTGCACATGGAAGGTCATATATTTAATTGTGTGCCTTTTCCCCTTTTGCAGATTTCTATAACTCAGGCACATGCAAATCTGATATGAGTAAGTCCATTTTGCCTCTTCAAAATGTCACGCCTATTGCTGAAAGGTCCTCTTTTACACCTGCTATGGTTACTGAAAATTGTGGTGAGCATTAAATTCAGCTATTCTAGTGGTTTCTCTGGTGCATTTATAGATCTAACCAAGCTTTCCTTTTCATCTTGTAGATTTATCTAGTTAACTGTTTCTCTTTCTCTTTGCAGCATTGAATAGCTTAGTCACATGCAAATATGATGTGAACAAATCCTCATTGCCCATTCATAGTGTCATGCCTATTTCTCAAAGGTCCATATTCACACCTGCAGAGGTGTCATGGAACTATGGTGAGAAAAAAAATGAATGGTTTTGATTTAATTGATATTTGATGTGATGATGAATGGTGTTTCCCATGAGTATAATCTCATTTGGTCATGATCATGATTATGCATGAAAGTTAGATCTTTGTCTTTAACAAAGGTAATGTACTAAGCAATTCTTAAATCTGTCTGTGTTTGTGCCAGCAAGTTAAAAGTTATTTGTTTCATGGCTCTTTGGTGCTTGGTGAAGTTAAAAGTTACACATTGCAGTTATCATACTATGTCATATAATTTAACTATATCTTCCTCATGTATCATAACCTCCTTATTCAAAGATCGAACTTAAATTAAATAGGTTCCAAGTCATGGAGAAAGCCATATGATGTATTTTGGAGAGGGTCACAGATCACATGGACTATATGCTGGATCCTTTGTCTTAGGGCCTGTTTTATATGTTGACAAATCCATCTCCCTTTTTAATATCCAGACGGGGGAATTATCTGTTTAGAGACAAGTTGGGCTGGAGAAGTTTAATGGATATGTGAGCCCATCAATCGCCCGTCATGATTTCTTTTTTTTTTTTTTGTGTGTGTGTGGCCCGGGAGAGGATGGTTGAGCAAATTCAATCTTTTCAGTGGATTCTATTTATCCAAAAAAATTGGGACTGAGTGTGATCGGTGGGCTTCCTCTCAGCTTCTCTTTTCTTTCATATCTGCCACACAGTGACTATCGTACGTGCCATCAGAAATAATGTTGACGGAAAGCTGATTGTCCAGATAGGGCCTTAATATTTTCGCTAGTTATGCAAAGAATGTATACTAGTGCAGCAGATGATGGTAAAACCAAACCAATTGTACTTGGATTTTTTACATATGTTATCCAGTATTTGTTTGAAAGCAGACTCGACCAGAGACCTTAGGTTCATGCAATAAAAATAAATATAATGATAAATTCAACTTTAAAGTGAAGAAGCCAATGCCCTAGGGTTGTGTTTTGGTTTTTGTGCACATTAACTGCTGACCAGGAATCCTCTTATGCACGTAAAGCTGCAGCTGAACTGTACCGTAGAGCTCAACCACAGTCTATGTTGCACAAGTGGAGCCAAAGCAAAGAAGACTCGCCTTTGCTGCTTCCATGAAATTGTGCCCAAAATGAAGAAGATAATCGATTCTGCTTCTTTTTTCTTTTCCTTTTTTTTTGAAAAAGTGACTATCAATATATGTGCCGAGAGTGAACTTATAAATATTTTATGTCCGCTAGTAAATGTAGGCATAAATGCTGCCATATCGTTGAAGTTTTTACAAATTTTTTGAGGTCAGAGCAAGCCATTGTTCTTTTTACCTGATATATTAACTACTGACTCTTCTGAAAATAATCTGTCGACATCGTTGCAATTTAAGTTTGAATAGAAACATGATAATGTGTGAATAAATCTTTTTATGACTGTTTTGCCTTAGAAGCATGGTGAAGATGCTAATTGAGTATTATCATTTTTCAAAATCTTAGGAAGAAAATACAAGCACAGTGGAATTTTTACTGAAAAGAGGCGTAAACTACTTCAGTTAGCATTGCAGGCGTTGTCTCTGGAAATTGATGAATTACGACTAAATAGGTTAGTGGCATATTTTTGGAACCTCGTCTACCTTTTCAATCTTATATGTGAAATTATCATCTGACAAAATATATTCTCAGATCAGATTCAATTTTCAAATTCCTGCATAGGTTGGGCACTGGGAGAAAATCGAGCGACGTATGCTCTTTGAAGTTTCAATTTCATTATAGAATGGTTTATTTTATGTCTGCTTCATAATTTTAATTATCTTTAAGGTTGATTGCATTATCAACAGTTCATGTGACTCAAGATACTGTCAGCTAACCTAAAAATTTGATGCCATGTCAGCATGAGAAACTCACAAAGTCAGTGCAGAAGGTATCAAATGACTGGTGCCGGTCACTTGCTGCATCCAAGTTTGATGGTCCCTTGGAAGAAGTGCTTGAGTTAACAGGAAGAAACCTTTTTCCAACTATTTCCACAAAACACTCAAGAACGGATTTGCTTGCTCATAAATGCAAGAGAACAGATGATTGCATCAGTTTTCCACTGGAGTACTCTGAGATTCAGGTTTCTCCTACTTGGCATGCTATTGAAGCAGGGTTTCAGTGCAACAAGCAATCCAATTGGGTATTAGATGAAGCGGGAAGCTCAGATCTGCATGCTGAGAACAGATCAACCTCAGCTATTGAATGGAGCACAGAATTTGAATACATGTTACCCAAATTCGTTTACCCAATCCCTAGAGCTTTTTCTGCCTATCTCCCCTTCACTGAGAAATCACTTGTGCCTTATACCAAAAGAACTTCAACAAAGCTATGTGATCTCCACGGTCAAGAATTGCATTTAGAGCTGGTCAAAGAGCAGTGTACTACTCGGTTACTGGGATGGAATGAGGACATTGAAGAGCCAGGGCTATCTTTTGGTTCTGAAAGTGAGATGGATCATTTGCCCCTAACCTTGTATACTGCTCCAAATTTTCTTGATCAAACTAACTTCTATGAAAGTAGAAAGATATTCAACTTTTCCTCCAGCAGCAACTGCTTGGCGCTGCCTGATACATCTCATCTGAGTGTGAATGGTCTCCTTTCAACTCCACTGCATGCATATGAACTAGAATGGAAGAGCTCACCTACTGTTGACAGCATGTTCAAGTCTTCACCTACCAGCAACCATGAGGTGATGCTCCAAGTAACACCCCATCAAAACCTGGATGGTCTCTTTTAGACTTCAGAACATAATTATGAGCCTGAAAGGAAGAGTGCACCTATTTTGGACACACAACTTTGCTTGTTGATTTCTGCTCTCTCCTGCCTCATGAAGGGAACATAGGAGGTATACTGAATTGCATGTCTACCACAAGCAAAGATGATTTTGCAGGTGAAAGAAGCATTGTGGGAATCCAAAGTCGCCATGCAGGTGACATATCTAGCCTCAACTGATTTTAAATCCTTATGTCCCAACTTTTCTTTGGGAGGAAGAGAGGATCTCTGCATTCTTCCTAATAGACAAAGCTGGTGCTGATGTTAAGGAGAACTATATGTGATAATTAAATGCTCTTGAGGAGAAGATGAATAGTGGCTTTATATTGATCTAAGGGCATCAGGTTGTATGTATACAAGACTAGGTTATAGACTTTTGAGTTCTATCTAGGGTAACAGTTGTATGAACAAATCATACGGTATATACATCTAATTCTCCACAACCCACCCCCCTTTCAACCTTATGGTGGTTCAGAAGTGAGCAGCATGACTTTGCTAAGGTGAGTCTGAAATCTTGCTACTGTAAATTGCATATTTCATGCTTTGGATGCATCTTGGTGTCATATTCTAGGGATTTTTTTGAGTGCCCAACTCTTGACTGTTTGATGTCCTTGGCAGGACAGAAATGGCTGAAAAGAGGAAAGTTGAGAGAAGAAAAAGTGATTTGGCAAGGCCAAGGGCTGTTTCTTGGTAAAATACTTTATATTTCATTTTTAGGAAAGGGTTAGTTGTGATAGAGGTAGTAGCCTCATCTCACAAACGTGAATATATAGGGAGCAATTGTATTGGAGGGAGCTAGTAAAGCATCACCTAACAAATGTGAATGTATGGACAACAATTGTATTAGAGGGAGCTGGTAAGAAGTAAAATGTCTAGTTCAGGAAGAAGATTAAAGGTTTTTTGACTTGAATTTTCCCCCATTCTCCCCTCGACATTGACGAATGCGTTTCCTCTTGGACTTGGACAATGCTTAGCTCTGGATGAGTTGTGTGATTTGTTTATCCACTTCTTATCTCCTATTTATAATGTTGCCCAGGTAAGGAACCGAGGAGGGGTGAACTTGATTTTCAAAAAACTTTTACAACTATGTATTGCAGAAAATAAAATTTTCAAAATATATGAGTTGTGAGATAGCAAATATGTGTAGCTAATTAACTAATATATGAATGCAACAAGCAACACAATTAATAATATTACAAATACAAAGAATTTATGGTGGTTTGGTGCCAAACTTAGTATCTACATCCACTTCTCAAAGGTTTTTTGGAAATTTCCAATCCATTATTCGTATAATCATGAATACAAATGTATACCACTGGCTGAAACTTCTAATCTTTACACTTCATTTCAAGGTATGGATCAACCTATCCTCAAGTTTCAATATATTTGAAACTTGTCACCCATAAATATAATAAAAAATACTCGAAGAACAATGAATACAATAAATGCGCCTTAATGAGTAGAATTAAAACTAATGAAGCATTGTTTGTTTTGTTGGAGGGAAGCTTTCTTTGCAACATACTTCAGATAGAAATATCCTCTTAATGCACAAGAAATGGTGGTTGAAGGTTAATCAATGTTGGGCATTTGTTTTCTTATTTTTCCTTCGAACTCTTCAATCTCTTTACTCTCTAATTGAATGTGGAAGTATTTATATCTTCAACAATGGTTGGAAGAGCTTTTTTAACCGTTGGAGGGCAGAAAATAGTTATTGGAGGTTATTAAATATGGACTGTGCTCACTAGAAAACTAGTTGTTTGAGCTGTCATATGCAGAGGGGTCGACTCCTGGTCATCGAGGGTCTCCTCTTGATAAGCTGAAAATCACAGTCTTTTGTCTTCACCTCATGGTCATCCTGGGGTCAACTCCTTGGGATCAAATCCTAAATTATAGAAGTCGACTTATGATCTATAGTGATCAACTCTTGAAGTGCCAAAATTTTTAGCCTTTTCTATTTTCACCTTATGGCTTTTTGAGACCGTTTCTTGCTTGATTGGGGTTGACTCCTGACCTGTGCCAACCGACTCCTATAGCCAGGGTCGACTCTTGGAATGTTAGCGTCAACTCTTCTATATCTGGGGTTGATTTCAAAGACCTTGAATTTTATTGCTTTACTGTTTAAGCTTGTGGTCTTCTAGGAGCCGACTCCTATCCTCTTGGAGCCGATTCATCCACCGCAGAACTCCACAAAACTTGTCGGATACTTTTTCAATTTTGAGATTTTGACTTTAATGCTTTTTTAAGCTTCCTAAACCCTTCAAATACATCTAGCTTCCTTGTAAAATAATTTAGCTACTCTAAGAGCACATAATCATTAGTAATATACTCGAATATTTTGTTATTATTAAAATCAATTTATTGGTCAACATAATTTACCATCCACTAAGTCAAGGACAAGCAATAACGAAGAAAACAAGAAAAAATGGTTAGGCAAATTGTTCTTGTCTACTTGCACCATATCATTGAAAATAGAGTTGATCATTGGGCAAGCGTCGGGCCTAAACTATATTTATTTTTAGTTGAGTTTCATATCGAGTTTATTTAAAATTTGATATTTTCTGCATCCAACTCGGTTTAAGATTAGCTCTACTTGAAATATAATTTGTCTTTTCTGTTTCAAGTGCTTTTTTATTTTTCAAAAATATTGTAAAGAAATATTGTTTGAAAGTAGCGTTTGTGGAGAGACATTATCTAGTGGATGTTTTATTCGCTTGTGAATGCATGCAATAATGTGAACCCTTTTTTCCCTCTACTTTAATTATTTAACAAATGAGAGCATATTAATGAATTATCATTTTTGGCAAATTTATATCATTATATAGCATGAGGTCTTTGGTACCGTAGGTAATATAAATATTATTATGGCCATTATAACGGTTTTGGCAACCCTTTATTTTATAATAATAGGAGAAAAAAAATACCAGCACTATAATTTGTTGTCTAGCACTAAGATTCATTATAACACAAATATTGACTATTATTTTCATCCATATCTTTCTATAAATCAAATAATATTTTTTCAAATTCAATTTTTTATCAAAATTTCTCTCCAAAAATAATTATACATCAAAAATAATATTTTTAAATTAATAAAAAGTAAACAAAAAGTTAAGCTGTTATTTTGCTAACATTGTTCATTATTTTTTTAATTATATGCTATTATAACAGTCATTATTATAAAATTTAAAATATTTTTGTAGGCAAATAATGACCACACTATTTAAAATCGTACTCACCTTTAATACTACAAGGTAACTACTCTAGCTTGAATAAATATGGCCTATTAGTTCAGCTTTTATTTGAATAAAGGACAAAAGGTTTGCACCTTTGGAAACAGCAAATATATTTTTATCAAATTATGTCAATAATCAAAAAAATATCTCAGAAATAGTCCCATACGATGCCGAAGTTGGTTGTCACGTGCCCTACGGCACTAGCACGACGGCGATAAAAGCCAGGCACGCTAACAACTGGAAACGTGCAGTTCGCACGTGCCGAGTTCTAGTTAGCACTATACAAGGCACCAAGAAGGGCGAGAAAGAAAGGCGGGCGGTAAGGAGAAAAGAACGGGTTTTTTTTTCGACGATTTTTTTTCAGTGCAAAGCCAGGGCCGGAAAAAGAAGAGGAGGAAATCAAATCCAGAAATTTTTCGGCGGATTTTTTTTTTCCGGCGGATTATTTTCAGGAGCAAAGCTAGGGCGGGAAGAAGAAGAGGAGGAAATCCAATCCAGAAACCAGAATGGGTTTCCTCGAAGACTTCCAAGCCAGTAAGATCTCCTCCCCTTACTCTTATTTCTTTCTCGCTTATGATTTCGTCAGTTTTTAACTCATCCAAAAAAAAGCCCTACCGTTTGATTCCTCCTCTTTGCCCTTTCACTCTTTACCATTTCCTTTTTACTGTTGTAATCTCGTTTAGTACTTAAAGATCGATCAGCTAAGTTTACCCTGAATTTCTACCTTTCATTGAAAGATTGTGGCTTTAATGATTGTAGATCGTTGCGCGAAGAGTAGCTGCTAGGGATCAAAATGATTCGAGCTTTACTATATTAGGACTGTAACAGATCCTTCACTGAGTGGTTTGCCACTTTGGGAAATCAGCGCTTGAACTTGTGCTTGAAATTGGAGGATGAAACCTCTTCTCAAAAGGAAATTGGAGGATGAAACAGGGATAATGAGAACGATGCCGTCCCAGCAGGAATTTCTTGGTGCTTTTGCCAGTTCTTTTACATGGTTAATCATGGTTCTTGGTGATTTGTCCATATTTCTTTTTGTGGGTTTCTTTTGTAGGAATTAGGTTGAAGTCATCCCTTGAATGACCTTAAAGGAAATGCTTGATTGCATGTGAAACGCTTCCTGGCAATTGGCAACTTCAACTAGGTTTCTCTTGTTGAGATGGGAATTTATGGCGGTTCAGCCAGCACCATCTCTTACTCGTATCCTTTTGGTTGTCGGATATGGGTAATAAAGAAAATATGTTACGTTACCCAGTTATGGTCCCGTCATTCCAGTGTCTTGGGAGGGGCAAACTGGGGACAGACCTGACCTTTAGGTTTTTTTTTTTTTTTTTTTTTTTTTTGTATTTTACAAAGTGGCTGCCTGACGACTCAAAATGTGGCATTGTGTTTGTCAATCCATGCCTGTTACCACTGCACCAGGCAATGACCTCTTCTCTGATATAGGTAATACTTTGTTCAAATTGCTACAAAGAAGGCATTTTTCTTAATGTTGGATAGAGTGCAATCCCAACATTTATTACTCCTTGTTCTGAGAGTAAGAATCTATGATGTTTCAAGACTCAAAAGATATTGTGTACAATTACCAACTCACCAATATAGCTTTTTGGATTATTGAAGCTGTTTAAGAGACTATCCACTCTTATCCTTAAGTCGTCAAGCAAGATATTGGTTTTTCAATTAAGAATTATGACCAAATAAATTTTAGAGAAGGCCTATAATTTCCACATAGCTTCACAAAAGCAGCAAAATCTGATCCGTCAGCTCTCTCTTCCCCCGGAAAGTCTTATCCATGAGGGAAACTGAAAGTAGGATTCTTCAATTTGTTCTGTGTCAGAGAGCGGATTGGATATGTAAGTAGGTTGGATTGTTCCAAATATTTAAGCCTGAAAACTTAGGCTTCAAGGTTCTTGCTTCCTCTGGAGTTAATTGTGATTCTCAAAAAGAAAAAAAAAATATTTTTCTGGTTTCCCTATAGTTGCATGTTCTAGTGTTTTTGTTGGGTGATTACTCATGGGCATGTTTTCCAGATGAGTCATTTGTGTAAATCTTGTCAAAATGAGCTTGATGTTTAATAAGGCATAATTTATTGTAGAAGTCCAATTCATGTTCCATTTGCTGTGTGTTGATGTTCACATTGACAAATTCGGGTCAACACACGATATCTTACTGTAAACAGGAAGAAAACAAGCCAAACTTTTAGCTGCCTCAGTTTTTTCATCTTTATGTATTGTTCTCAAATTTTCTGTTGGCTTGAGTTTTTCAAATTTATTTCAGGTATGGATCACAACCTTAACTGTAGTAAGTATGGATGCTTATGGTAAAGATTGATGTTCATAAATCAATGGTCTTAGTTGAGGTGTTATTCCGTCTATGAAATGAGATTCAAAGCTTGCGTTTCTGATATAACCTGAACTTGATGATGATTAGATCATTGTCCTTGTTGACCTCTAAATAAGCCACATGGTTCATGTAATAACTCAAATGAGATTTGGGGCATATTGGAATGTATTCCTTAGTTGAAATGTCTTATGTGGATACCTTATAGCATTTGGTTAATGCATGCCTCAAGGAGGGGAAATTATATCCTACTAGCTCGGCAATACACTGGGCCAATACTATGGTGCCACGTGGACATTTTTGACCACCTCAGTGTAAGAAAAAAAGGGAAGTGGATTCGGTCAAGCCCTCTGCCCCCTCTCTTGAAGGGAAACTAAGCAATAGAAAATGAAGTAAAGATGCAATCCAAACAATTGGAAATGCAGTGTCCAAACTAGGAAATAGGGATCGACTCCGGAGCGATGGCAGGAACCGTCTCCTCTTTGATGGTGAGAAGTTCTTTAAAGCACTCCAACAGCATTGACTTGGGTATGAGTTTCAGAGGAGAAGCAAGGATAGGACTCGTATCATCCCCCACTGGCAATTGACGAGGAAGGGATGCTTGACAGTCTTGGTTCTTGCCATTAGCCGCCTCTTCCCCTTTTGCCTCTGCCTCTGCCTCTTGTGCCGCTGCGGTCACCGCCTATGTCCCTTCCGCCATTGTAGTCGCCACCGCCGCCAAGGTTCGTCGTCTCGGTACCAGACTACGTACCGATGCCATACTAGCATAGTGTTGGCACGGAATTCTTTTGGCGTATCGACATTCAATATGTCACCGGTACCTGGACCGTACGGTATGATACGTTTGGTATCGTTCGGTTCGGTACGGTACAGTACGATATACTATGGTCGCCGTATGTGTCCCTTTCGTTGCCGCCTCTGTTGTGCGAGTAGTTGCCTCCAACGTAGCCTCCTCTTTATCCGAACATGGTGGTGGCAGTTATGTGCACAAAATAGACTAAAAATAGAGATAAAAAGTAGAAGTGAAGCGAAGAAAGCGAGTGAAAAAATGCATATTAAATGTCCACATGGCATTATAATATTGGCTTGGTGTACCATTGAGCTAGTACACCGGGTGTAGGATATAATTTCTCTACGCGCCTCATGGCTAGCTCAAAAAACTGCTTTCTAGAAATATGATTAGAAAAGAATATATTTTTTTTATATTTAAATCATTGGTTGAAAGAGTAGTTGGTTATACCCTCTTTCTCACTTTGTATGAAGGAAATGTATTAGTATATAATTATTTTGACTATTAGGTATATTTATGATTTGTCAGTTGCTGCACACATTGTTTTAAAGAATGACTACCTAGTTGGGCTGCCTACTTTCCCTCCTTAATGTTCTGCATCATGTTTGAGTATGAAGGATTAGATCAATTTTATGAATTATTATTAACTTTTTCCTTAGTTCCCTTTGACTTGCTACATTCTATAAGGTTTGCTGTACTTCAATTTTTGGTTATAACTTCCCTATATTTCTCCTTATTTCTATTGGTCTTTCTAATTTATTGTGGTTGGATGTCTTTGCTTCTTGGCACTTGCCTAGATGCACACCTAGTCATCACGCGTCATCCCATAGTCTATCAAAACATTGATTCCGTACTTTTAACTCTGTCTTCCAACCTTCCCTTTCTATTTGTCTTTTTCTTGCACTCAATTTTTTTTAGAGTGCATCCATTTCTTGCAACATTGGATCCTTTCTGATCTGTGTTAGGGTCAATTCAGGTTTTTAATTGGTGAACAATTTTATATATATGTCTGTGAATTGAAGTGCAGAGCAAATCAGAAAACCAAACTGTAATATGTGAGTTCATGGGATCAAATACACTTCTTGTTTGGAAATTTAGATTACATTAGAAAGGAAAAGTTATTGAAAGGCACGGAGCTTAGTTTTCTTGCTATGTCCTTAGGTAATTCTATTCTATATTGAACATTTGAGTTGGTTATTCCAATAATGTGCTTTTTACTGTAACTTGGCTTTCCTTCAGGTTTCGAGTCCTTGCCAGCCCTGCTGCAACGTAATTATGGATTGATGCGAGATCTAGATAAAAGTTTACAGGGTATGTGTTATGTCAAAAAATTGTATCAGTATTATAAGTTTCTTTTTTTTTTCAGTAACTAGTATTATAAGTTTCTTTGCTGTAATTCTTATGCATGTCAGTTACATGATTATTATCTCTATATTAGTGGCATTTTGATTTTGTAAGTTGTGCCTGCCGTGTTGAATGTGTTAGATGGCAGAGAGAATAAATTATCACTTCCTTTTTTGTATGAAATGTAATATTTGTTTTTTTTTTCCTTCTTGACTTTTGACGGCGCTTTAATTTGTGCCTTTTTCCCCTTTTGTGAAGCATGAATATATGGTCCCTAAAATTAAAACAGCCATATAAATGAATTTCTATTTTAGATCGACTCCACCACATCTTGGCCTTAGATAAGGCATAATATTCAACTGTTTTGGTTCATCCACGGTTCCTTTACCTCCGTTTACTCATGTCATTATCGAGCAAGGATATGTCATTATGGGACTCTAAGAAGGCTTAAAGACACTATCTCTTCAACAATATCTAAACATAGAGGTATTGCTTGCTAAGAAGGCTAAGAAAGATGATAACTTCTTTAAAACATTTGGGATAACATTCGACATAGCTGAGCCATCTAAATTTTGAGAGATACATCTCCATTTCAAGAACTGGTGGTCATGTTCCATTTCTTTCTCATGAACTACATATATAACTCAGAAGTGCACATTATAATTGGTGAAACACAGCAGTCATAATGCAGGAACAATGAGAACTACTTCAATGTTGCGTCTGTGATTTTTTCAAAATTAAAGCTGATCCTTAACAAAGATTGACATATTGCTCATTGTGCTTGAGCTTGCTTAGTGTTGAAATGGTATGTATGTTGTGCCATGCTATGGCAAAACTTGGTAGTCATCGACACAGAATGTTGTGCCATGCTATGGAAAAACTTGATAAGCAAGTTTGTCAAAAGATTCATAATTTGCAAGCTAATATGTGCCTCATTAGTCATTTTGCACTTTAACCTAGATCGCTGTTCACTACTTTATGCTAGTGTATGGACATGTTTGGAACACGATATTTTATAATTAATTTATAGGAGTCCAGCATCATAGTTTTCGTAGATATTCATGGTGTATGTTGTTTATCATGTGCACTGCATATTTATAAGTAATTTATCATACAGAAAAATTAAATAATGATGTTTATATTATCAGTAAAATATATGAGCTCAATGTCAAGGATAAAAGAAATATATTTCATTTACACATTAACAAGATAATGTTGGTGTTGTACGCAAACTATCAGTACTGTGTGAAGATCATATATTTGGTAATACTGCGAAATGGTTGTATAGTTTTGGCTTTAGCCTTCAATTTGATGTAGAATCATGATATGTGTTGTTTCTCTTTTAGATTCAGGAATTATCTATATCCTTGAAAAAAAGTAAAATAAAGGGTAGCTTCTCAACACAAAACAAAAAACTATTCTAGATGGTTGAGCTTGGGTTTGAAAGGAGAAACTTAAATACAAGCACATCCTTTTATATGCTGGCCTAAATCTGGCATATAAAGGTGATATGCACCAAGGTTTTCAATCTCAATACTGGACCCTATACCCATAACTTACTAGTACGGGTTGAATCGTTATGGTACCCCCTGTTCTGTTACATGGTGCATTGTTGGAGTTGAGACAGTAGCTATACCATTGATTGGTACTGAGTTAGTGTAATGTGCCTTATGCTGGCCGGTAAGGGTCAATACTGCAAATATTGATGAGCAATAACACAACCACTCTACCATAATATGATCCAACATGGGCAATAGAGCTATTCAGTGCTTTACCATGTTAACTCCTTCAGTTATGGTAGGTACCTAGGACAAGGCTTCATTCTTGCTCTAGCTTAGATCTATCTATATCTATGACTAATTCAACATTTACATATAACTCCTGTGCTTGATTCTTATGTGCATGACAAACATGATCAAGAGTAAATTGAGTCGATTAATCATACTGATTAAACACATCTGAATAAAAGTATTGAGAAATTTAGGCAGGAATTTATTGAAACCATCAAGAAGTACTGAATTTTGTTTAGATGCATGGTTTTTTGGATAAGTTGGCAGTATGTGGTAGGTAAGGTGTAAGGAGAGCTTGTATGTGTCAAGGATCATTTGCAGATCTATATTTGGTGGCAAATTAAATGCTTGTCTGAATGCGCTGATGCACATTCCAGTTATGAGCTTGTGAACAATCAATGCATATATTATGAGCTTGTGATAAATGTACATGTTAGCAGAGCTTGTATGTGTTTGAAGGATCATTTACAGATCTATACTTGGTGCCAAATTAAATGCTTGTCTGAATGTGCTTATGCACATTCCCGTTATGAGCTTGTGAACAATCAATGTAGATATGATTTCTTCATTTACCAATACATATTCTTGTTCTTAGCAAAAAAAGAAGAGATACATGTACTTTGTCAGTATGGGGTTATGTTTCTTGGTAGGTGTTGCAGGTTTACAAGTCAACTAGATGTGTCTAGCTGTTATTCCATACATGAAACGAAAGGGAGGAACCGAGGGAGGAAAAGTTGTCTGGTGAATTCACAAAAGATTTAAGAAATGATTAGTTAAGCGTAATTCCAAGCTAGGATGCTTTGATGTTTGTTTTCTATTTCAAGCGGAATGCCAACTTGACATGTCAGACTAATTTTGGGATATGATTATATGACACCAATGAGCTGAAAACTGCATATTGCACGTAATATAACTTTGCTATTGTGCCTGACTGCCATAAGAAGGGACACTATTGGGCCGAAGTAGAGTATTTCCTCTCAATACAAGTGCATAATTGCTATATCACTGCTTCAGTCCTTTGAGATGCAGATGGCTTCTCTTAAACTCTCTACCTTGAATAGAAAACAAGGGTATGAACTTGAAAAATTGATATTAGCATTTGACAAATCCTTTTCTAAGATAGGGGCTGTAATGCTTGTATCCCTTGTGTTGTATGAGCATCAAAGAAAGATTGACCTAAAAGAGCAACATCTATTGTTGCCCCATAGCCCATTTTCACAGAGAAAGTATACCTCCAAACACCTCCGGAACGGATAGGAAAGGGATGACATGGGCAATATGTTGTTTTATGGTAACATCCCTTAGGAACGTTGGATGCCATGCTTCTAATTTAGATGCTAGGATTGCCTGACAACTGTATGAATCGAGAAGTTTGAGACTGAGTATAATGTCCTTTCCACTTCCACAAGGTGATGGTGCATTATTTTTGGCTCTCCATTCTATTGTAGAGTATAAGAATAGGGGATTTGATGAATAATTCTATTGGACTTTTGCTACCTAGAGTTAAATGACTAACACACATTATCATTATGAATTGATAGATTAGCACTGAACAGGGTATATATCTGAGAATGAAACATCCTAACTAAGCTACAAAGTTTCAAAGAGCTCTTCATGAAACAGAAAAACCTCATTCATGAGAGATTGTTAATTAACATGACATTATAATGAAATTGTCTAAAACTGAGTACATCCACGGATTCCCGAATATTAGATTGCGATGAGCATGTTAGGGCTCTCTTTTTCGATAGTCCAAACTTTGAGAAGATCAACATTTCTTTATTGACTGCCTTAGCATTCTTAGAGTGAAGAGAGGAGTTTTACTAGAAGATGACCTGTCCTTTATGTGGTCATAAAAAAAGAGGCAAAAGGGCAGAATGAGCCTCAAATCGGCCTGCATGCCAATGGATTAATGAGGAGATGAATGAGGGAAGCTAGTTGAAGATCTGATTAGAGATGGCACTTAGGCCCTCAACCTGGCTCTGGTGCCACATTAGACTCAAGGGCTCATATATTAATTTAATATTGAGTCAACATGAATTTTGAAGTTGCTATGATCTTCTCATATCTTGCATCCCTGTAGAAAATGACATATATATTGCAACAAGTGAACCAGAAATGAAGAGATAGATAAGTAAAAGAAGATTTACCGGAAAAAATGTGGTGGCAAGGAAAAGGGAAAGAAAGAAAGAGGCGAGAAAGAAGGATAAGGAGACCTTGAATTGGGCAACAGACTTTGAAGACTATGCTTGTTTATTTGTATAAAATTAGGTGGAAGACACTTGACACCCAAAAGATAAAATGTTATCATAGGAGCTGGCTGTTATAGCATATATCCAAGTGATAATATGTGGGGCCAACAATACTCACATATTAAAGCCAATCAGACTTAAAGACTTGGAACTATAACATTTCAAATTGACTTATAAATTTCAAGAAGCATGTAGTCGCAGTCTCAATTTTTTGTCATGAATTCAGCAATGATATGCAAAACAACAGGAGAAATTTAGAAATTTCTGGGCATATATGAAATCAATAATGACATGGAATACAATCACTTCAATTGAAGGGCATATGTTATCAAGATTTTAAATTGTTAGAAATTTGCAACAGTTTATGGATTTTTCACATATCAAAAAAGTTATCTACAGACGTTTCATGTCTAGTGATGATAAACTGTAAAATAAATTGATCATAGTAATTTGAAATTTGCAGTTTTATATAACTTGCCAAGGCATATCTCAACATACAGAAAGGTGTCTATTGATATTGATACATGTGGATGCTTATATTTCTGTCCGATTATGAATGTGCCTCTGTAAACATAAGGTTACTTGTATGAGTATGAGCACTTTGATGGCTGCAGCTTTTAACATTCTTTCACTCTTTATTAACACATTAAGGTAGGGCAGCTCTTCGGTTCATTTATGTTTCTTGTAAATACATGCAGGAGTACAGCGGCAGAATGAACAACGCTGTGAACAAGAAATAGAGGATATTAGGCTGGGAGTTGAGTCTGGTAACATTACTCCTGATACATCACTTATCAGATTTTCTGATGAGGCTCTCGATGAACAAAAGCACTGCATCAGGATTGCTGATGAAAAAGTGGCCTTGGCCACACAGGTCTATGATATGGTATATAAGCTTCCCAGTTCACATTTTCACCTTATATAAAAATCAAATTTGTTGGATCACATGTGTGATAATCTTTGCCTACAAGGTAGGCAAACAAAATGCTTTAGTTTGATAAACAGTGAAAACACAATGGTACCGGATGGTTTTTTAGGAGAGCTGACCGGCACATGGTCCGCATCGTACCGGTGCGAACCACACAGATTTGGTATCGGATGGTTTTTAGGAGAGCTGACCGGCACATGGTCCATACCGGTTGGTACCGCTTGGTACCGGCATCGTACCGGTGCGAACTATTCGCACCGGTACCTCAATTTTTTTTTTTCAAAACAACCCCCGTGCCGCGCCGTACCGGGCCGGTATGGTACCGATACTGGCCGGTACGGAACGGACCGGATCGGTACTGTACCGGTTCGGACGGCCACCGGTACACCGACCGGTATCGGTACGGCGGACCTTGGCTTCAGCCAAGATAAAACCACGATCTGCAAAGTTAAATTTTGTTCTTATCATGGTCTGCTGTGCTGGTACCAGGCTCCGGACTAGTTGTATGGCGGCACAGGTTGGTACGGACCTGCGCCGTGCCGAGCCGGGTCTGTACCAACACAGTAAAAGGGGCAGGAAAGAGGGAGAACGAGAGAGAAAAAGAGAGAGAAGAGGAGGCCGGCAGAGAGCCAGTAAAGACTTGGGGAGCTGCCGCGCAGAGGAGACGGAGGCCGGGGAGCTGCGGAAGAAGGGCTCTGCTCCGGTCCCCTGTTTCGTTCGAAAAAGGGGCCGGAGAGGGCCCCTTTTATTTTTGGAGTTAAGTGAAAGTCGACAAATTTGCCTCTTCCTTCCTCTCCCTCTTCCTCCCTCCCCCGCTTTCTCTCTTCCTCTTTTTCCTTCTTCTCCCCCTCTGTCTCCGGTGTCTTTTTCGTGGCCGGAACCGTCCCGGTTCATGGCCGAAACGGTCCCGGTTCATGGCCGGTACAGCTCAGAATACCGTAAACTGAGCAGTTCTGAACGGTTCCGCCAACCATGGTTCTTACAATAATCCTTGAACAAGGAAACTGTTGGTTACACAATTGCTGATCATAAATTTGTGCCGTAGGTTGATGCACACGTCCAACAACTTGATCAATACATGAGAAAACTTGAAGAGGTCCGGCAAGGTACTTATGGAACTTCCACTCTATTTAATGGAAGGTATCTGATATGCAGTTTTAATCCCATTTGATATTGGCCAAATTTCTAGCTAATATACTGCTCGTGTAATTTATGTTTGGCAAACAGAAAGGGAACTTGCAACTGGGGCGGGTGTTGGTGCTTCAAATGCTGATGCTAGCACAAGATCTAGAAGGGTTGCTGAAAGTAGCAGAGGGGGGCGGAAGAAGTATGCTTCTTCTTTCAAAATGATCTTTATAAGCAATAACATTGATGCAATAGATTGACACTCCATTTGTTGGCTGCAGATCACGATTAGCAGTGGAGCCACCAAGCGTAGATCTGGAATTACCAGTGGACCCAAATGAACCCACATACTGTATCTGCAACCAAGTTAGCTATGGGGAGATGGTTGCTTGTGACAACCCTGATGTATGCTTCATTTTCGTTGTCTTTCTTTGCTCTTCTGTCATGAATTTTCTCATCCAAAAAGTTGTGTTAATTACCGTTCTAAAAAATCTTGGTGCTAATTACTCTTTACTTTCTTCCTGCAGTGCAAGATTGAGTGGTTCCATTTTGGATGTGTTGGTTTGAAAGAACAACCAAAAGGAAAATGGTACTGCTCCAGTTGCGTTGGAATGCAGAAACGTAGAAAAGGTAAATGAATGGTTGGTTACTTCTGTCAACAGTTAGGAGCTGATTTTGGTGCCAGAAATGCAAATGAGTGGCGCCATTTTTTCTTAATGGTTGCTTTGGTCTCTGCATCTATAGACTATAAGTGGAGATAAGTTAACAATTATGTTATTCATATTATGTGTAATAGCAAGGTGACCATATAATACAGTTTTAGCATGAAGATTCTTTGTAATATGTGTGGTTTTTACTTTAGTTGCCTAGATTTTAGTTCGTCATCTGGTCAGCAGATGAGACATCTTTGCGAATCAGCTATTTATGGATGCCATCACAAGTTGGCAGTTGAAACCCAGGGTGCAGGCTGAATCTTTTTTTCTTGCTGGTGAGGAAAAGTAGACTAATGCTCCCTTACATGTAACTTCACTACATCAACTTGAGCAATTTCATGCAAAGCCGAAGGAACATCGTTTCTATAGATGAATTCCTTGTCATTTGCTATCGCTCTTTGAACAAGCCAATCAGCAGCTTCATTTTCTTTACGGAGTCTATGATTTGCTGAGAAGGCGGCAAGAGATGCAATGGTCTGTCTAATATCGATAAGACACGGATGAGGTGATTCTGTAGCTCTATGCGGCGAAGTCAACCATGAAATGATAGCGTTTGAATGTCCTTCAACTTATATTGCAGGAGCATTCCAACCGTCCAACAGCCATTGTAATTCCTTCCCAAGCTCCATGTAACTCGGCTGTTGAGACTGAAAACTTAGAGAACTGGAATCTGGCAGCAGCAATGAGAAAGCCATGATAATCTCTAATAATGACTTGCACCTTCACTATTAGGCTGGACTCCACTGTCAAAGTTAAGTATAAGCAGCAATGAGAAAGCCATGATAATCTCTAATAATGACTTGCACCTTCACTATTAGGCTGGACTCCACTGTCAAAGTTAAGTTTTAATATACCTGGCTTGGACTCCACCGTCAAAATTAATTTTCAATAAAGTTGGCTGAATCCAGTGGTAATTAGTGGAGGATCACCATTTTTATTTCTGAACGGCTGCTTGATTATTGGGAGGTTTCAGACTAGATTGTTGCTGAAGAATTGAGGGTGGAAGAAGGCATTTTGGTCCAAGCTGGAGCTTATTTATATTCATCAACATTTGGTTTGGGTTTGAACCATATGACCCACTTATGCTCCGTTTTGGTTAGCTCTACTTCTGTGGTTAGCTCCATAACTATTTCAGGAATAGATTATTTTGAAGAGTTCAACTAGTTGGGTAATAGATTAATTCGGAGAATTCTTAAACAGGAAGGATGATTTTCAAAGAACTTAATATGAATACCTGCAACTTAAGCACATATACCGCTAAAGCAAAATATATGAGGCCACCTAAATCTGCAAGGGACTATTCATCAAGATATAATCAAATCAATTGAATTTTAACATTTCTCATCTATACGTTGAGTTGATAAATGTACTCAGCCATACAACTTCAAACATCAAAATTGCTTCCAGGTCCTAAATGATGAGCTTCTGACACTTACTGTGACCTGCTTCTTTGAAAATATATGGACTAAACATATGCTTCGGTTTGAATACTTCAATTTAGCTCAATTTTATATTGGGCCTGAAAGGGCAGAAATAAGGCCTGCAACCGGCATTGGTAAAGACCAAGGCAAGCCAACCATGTATTCCGGTCATGATATTTGACTCAGATTTAACTCTCGGCTAACCGGATTGAATTGGGTCAGGTCCATTCAAGATTTTCTTAGAGCCATCTGGCCGTTCGAGGCAGGCTGGGTCAGGCATAACCAGACCTAATCCAATGCATCTGAGTCCAAGTTAAGGAGTCTAGGTTCAAAGTCGATTTCCAGATGAAAGGAAGTACATAATTCATTTTATTTTCTGAAGGAAAATTATTGATAACTTGCTACCACCGATGTCATTGCTAAACATGGCTCAATCTTATTGAGCCTTTGGAGGTAGAAATAAACTTGACTATCAATTTGCTCGACTCTTGCTGATATAATAATGATGATGAAACTGTGGTGCCACATTACCTGTTACATTATTGGGTTTCCATAAGCTGCTTTTGTTAGCAGCACTCTTGTTCAAAACCTCTTATGAACTAACAATATGCATAAATTCGTTAAATTCCCAATACTTGCTGCAAACTACAGGGGTATTTGGCAATGTCGCATCCCATTTTCACATATAAACTTAGGGCCATTAACATGGAACAAGCGCCTAGCCCTCCTAGTCTCACTGTAAAATCTAATATGACACATCATAATTTCACAATCACCAGGAATTTGATTACACCCTACTTACAGGGAACAAAACATCTTTTATCCAAAGTGCAAGTGGCGAGGCGACCCACGCGGCTTCAGAAGCCGTGTCCACTAACGTTCTGCCAGCGGAGATCTCGCATAGATCTTGTCACCTACCTCCAGTGCCTATGTAAACTCCAACCCACCCGCAATTGAGTGCCATCAGCAAAAGCCAGTCAAGAGTGACGGACTTGCAACCTGAGATGTAGGGAAGAATGTAACAAGTACACTTTGCTTGTAATATATCCTGGATTGTAGAGCTCTAATGGCTTGCTTTGCTATGGGTCTTCCATAAGAACTACTCTTGCACAGATGACTCCTCATTGGTAGAATCGACGGTCTGTCTGGAAGAGAGCACCTTGTCTAGGGTCTCGTCTGGAACCTTGATTCCAGCGGTCTCCATGTCCGCAACAATTGCAATGGCTGCATGGATTTCTCCAAGATCAAGACAAAGCGAGATGACTTCATCATATAATGGGCTGAAACAACAAGAAAGCAAAACGAGGGAGGGAATGTTAGTATTTTAAATTCGATAATCCAAACATAAAAGCCAGGAATTGAGTGTGCTTGTTCCAGAACTATATGGTAGTATCAATCTGACCTAACAAGTATCCATATTCAGCATTTGATGGATCAGCACCTAATAGAACATATTAAGACAGCTTACCAAGGACATCAAACCAACATACAATTAATATGAGTTGAGCGATACAGTTATCAACTCAATGATCTAAGTTATAGGATAACCAGAAGATGTTCCGGGATCTTATGCAATAGCTTGAATCATAATTGGCCCTCCGATGCCATTCCAAAGCCTCGGAAGAAAGGGTGAGAGATTGATGCTTATTCACAGCCAGTTCTAAAAATTGTCAAACAATGATATGGCCACTCCAAATAGCTGGGACAAGGGTCAGTGGTCATAATATGGTGAGAAGAATCACATTATCTATCCAAACTCCATCCTAGATGTCACCACTAGCTCTCTAAAGTTTTCTGATAGCAAGGTCGCCATAATTTTATACATTGTTCAGAGCACTAACCAAAAGAGTGCTGTCTGCATTATTCTAATCATCGTAGACGTCATAACCCATTGTTATATAATTAATATTAGTATGTCTAAGCTAAGAATTAAATAAAATGGATCCTGCAATAGGACATGTACATATTGCAAAAATAAGCTTTAACCGGCATAGGCAAATTAGACAAGAAACATATGCTTGAATAATATTAGATTAAATCAAGAGCCTATGACATTCATGTGCTACATGTTAATTGCACATCTGAATATTATGAGAAATCATCCTGCTATCAAAAAGTTTATATGACCATCCTGATCACCAGGGACAGCAGATTTCAGTCATTTGTCAAACAGCCCAAATTAACACTATTTTAAGAAAACCAACCCTCACAAACATCTTTGATGTGCAGGTGTTAATTATCGAGGATGTTAATTTATATGATGTGTCAAGGAGATCAGATCAACTATACATTATACGTGCGTCATCTATATGAAAAATAAAGAATCTTCGGTACCTCCCAAAAACATAACCAAGACTATGTGTTGTATGCAAGATTGTTAGAAAAGCTGACGGGAGGGGAGCTCTTATAGCAGCACGCAATATTATTGCACAATCTCCAATAGTTGGTTTCCCACCTAATTCAATCACCTGAAAGTAGATCAGGTATTTCTGTTCAGTAGTCAGAAAAATAAATCCGAATGGTTCTTCTACAGAAAGAGTCATGACAAATACAAAGTTTAGGATCTTAAGTAAAAATTGTTGACCTGAAATTAGACAATTAACTATACTTAGACTACAAAAGATTGTCTAGTAGACAACAACCATCTGGGAATGAATATGACCAGTTACTATACAATTAGCAAAAATGAATCTAATGTAATTGAAGATAAGTCTTACGAAAGTAGTTTTACATACACTATTTTGTAGTTTTTTTTGTCTACTACAAGTTACAAGAACAATGAAACATGAAAACTGACAAAAGAGAGGACATGTTAAGTTTTATGGATTATCTATAAATAATAATTTAACTTCAAAAAGATATATCAAATGCTCCTCTAATAGATACAGAATATTTATCCAAATCAAAGTTATCCTTGCAGGTGAAATAATAATTTAAGGGGAGAAATTTTAAGGCACAAGCTAATCATAAAGGTGCAAAAGAATATGGGGCCAAAAAACTAGTTCCCTGCTAAGGACTACCAATAGTTCAGGAAGAAGATTATAGGGTGCAAAGTGGAGTTCCTGAAATGTTTCCGAAAGTGACAATCCATGGGGCAACAATTTTGGGTCAGGTATACGTGCAAATACAAGGACAAGAAGGAAACAAGTTAAGATAAAGTACCATTCAGGCATTTTCCTCTCTGTAGTTTGGTATTGTTCAAGATGTTGAAATATCTAAGACTCCAATTTGGCATAAATATGAAGACATACTGTACCTCATGTGCTCTTCTCGTGCATGATTTTACGCTTAATAAACACCCCACGTATTGTATTGTGGATGTTCACAACTCTTACAGTTTCAATAGACTTACAACCAAATGTGATTTTAGAACAAACTTTTCAGCACATTGTTTGTCTAGTACCTTTTTCTAAGATCTAATTGAGGCACTATAAACTGTCAAATTTTCATGTGAACATGAGCTCTGACGTGTTTCTCGAAGATGTATGTGGTCAAGATACTTCGAGATTAATGTTTCACTACAAACACAACTTCATATAAATGTTTTAACTTTCTTTTTCTTTGGAATTCATTTACTTCATCTCTAAATTTGGCATTTAGGCATTGATCAAGGTTCTAAGTCTACCGAACATTAATATCAAAAAAAGCCTAACAGCTTGGATAATCAACCATTGATATCCAAATAAGAAAGTCTAGCAATGAACAACCCACCAGCAGAAGAATGAGTCTGCAAGGTAATTTAGCATAGCCACAATTATGAAAAGACCAGATAATCCTAAGACAATATGATTGCCAACAGGTTGTGACGATTGATAAAATGCTAGGTTTAAGTGCCACTTCCTTTCTAATAACTGGAGAAGACAATGTAGAAGTCGATAAAATTGTTCTTGACCTTGTAACCCCCCAGAGCATATCCAACAGATTTGCTGACTTCTCCTGAAGAGAAAAAAGAAAAAAAATCTAATGTAGATAGCAAGACTTTTTAACTGTTTTAGACACTAGAGCCTGTCAACATCCTGGAAATATGATTAAGTTGACAAAAGAAACCTAACCGCCTTTTCCTATTAAAATATAAACAATCAGATTCTTGACTCAATTTCCTAGTATTAAAGCATACAGGTTTGGTTGATGGGTGTCAAAATTATGCATTAAGATGTAGATAGGCAGGTCTATGGCTGAATTTAGTATTGGTCAAGCTGAGTCATCAGGAGAGCACAGCTGCAAATCTTTGATATTCTTGGCCCAGACCTGGTTAATTTCTATCTCTGATTACAGAAAACATGTAACAGGAAAAGATTTGTTACATCTAATATATAACTTATGATGCATAACTAGCTTACCTTCTGAGCTTATCCTTCTTCACTTTAAAAAAAATATTGCGATATTAACTGAAACTAGCATAGACCCAGATAGTTGGGATAAGGTTGATAGTTGTGGTCATAGTTGAATATTAGTGCAAGGTAATTTCTGACTTAAAAAAAAAACTACATAACTCTCCTAAGCAATGACTCATATGAGGGAAACTGATGCCTAAATCTAAGGATCCTGACTCTTTGTGGTACACAAGGGGAATACTTCATTCATGGTTATTGCCAGCGGTGCATTGATGTGATGACCTTGTGGGCAGTATTACAAACATCAGGGATGAGCTAGAACACTATTCTTCCCATGAGTAGTATATATACGCAAGTATAATAGAGGTTTTCATAAGTTTTTCCAGAGATTCTACATATATTCCATATTTTAGTTTGTTTTTATATGCTTTTTAGCTGAGAGAATCGAATATTTCCGGTTTTTTAAAGAAGTAAAAGTTTTCACCTTCACTTTTTTGTTTGAAGCAACCTATTGATGACATGAGAAAGATGCAAAAACTCATTTGGTCAAATCTTTTGTGATTTCTTAAAAGAGAGATCCAAAAGCATCATTGAAAAATAAAAAAAAAAATGTCCAAACTGATTTTTTTTGGTACTTAATCATCAGACTAAATAAATATTAGCATAAAAAAAATTTAATATAAGATATTACTCATGACTTTATATCTACAGCCTTTTGATGCTAGACTAATCATGCTAAGTATTAGATATTTCATCTAAGATGTCTATGCCTTAAACCATAATGGATAATTTAATGATAAAAAAATAAAAGAGATGCTACTTAATTCAGGTAGACCACATCTTCAGCTAAGGTAGTGAAATGAAGCATGTCGCTATCCTCTTAAAGGAATACAGTAAGAATAGAAACATGCCTTATGCATGATTTTGATTGCTAACTCAACTTCCCATTCTTGTGACCATTTGCGAGGCATTTTATTCTTCAATTCCCTCTCCCAAGTCCAACCCCAAGCATCAGCTATGGTAAACATATCTTGTACATCAAAAATCCTCCTCTCTCTCATGACTTTAAAAGCTTCGTTTAGATCCTCTGGAAACCAGTCTTCATCATCATCATCCTAGAAGCATGGCAATAAAATTTCTTGTCAACATGGAAATAAGAGCTTTAGTTTTAAGTCACCAGTACAAGAGTATGTCAAGCAAAAAACAGCTACTTACAAGATTAAAGATAAACCAGAATATCCAAATCTAAAACTTCAACAAACACCAATAGGTAAGAATATGTGAAAAATGGTCAATAAATGTTTATAACTGAGAGAAATTCACATACAGTGATATATGTGAGGAAAAAAATGATTTGAAGATGTTTTAGACCACCAACAGATTAACAATTCAAAGATCATCAAGAGTTTCAACAACTTAATGTGACCAAGTTATAAGCATGGAAGCCTCAGGACAAAAGATAAAGCTTTTCAATATTGACTTTTAAAAAATTTGTTATATTTAGTCAATCTTGTCATTAACTAATAAGTCAATTTGCACAGATAACAACATAGAAATTTAGCAGGTTAAAATTTTATAATGAACATTGATGATCATTTATCAGGCAACAGATTCGTCATTACTTCTTTGTTATTTCAACTTTCTTTGAAATTGGTCCATACCCCAAATTCTTCAGATTGAAGTACTTATTTTTCATGCTTATTGTTTTGCTCTCAACTAATTCTGCTCATAGTATGTTTACTTCCTTACCCACACTAGCCATCTTATCTTCTCCACAAAGCTGTTAGCTTCCCTAATTGCCATCTCAACTCTGATCACAGATCCAAACCATCTCAATTCTGGTTAAAATAGACCTAAGCCAGCAGTTTGGAGAAAATATACTAGAAAAGGAAAGATACGTAGTCATGAGTTTCCACAATCTACACTGAAAACACCCTACGTAGTGCATTGTGGTTGGAAGTCATTTGTCTTGGAACTCCGTTCAAATGTGTAAATTTATGAAACTTATCAAGGGAGCAGGAGATTCATGTTTATGTTGATTTCTTATACAATGAGATGAGCCATGTTATGAAACTAATTAATGTTAACAAGTTGGAGTCACAAAACCATGATGAATTTGAAATACCTTAATAAAGTCCCAACCAAGATGGAGACATGGAACTTCCCAAGGTTGTTGCTTAACATGTAGCCATGAATAACATAAAAGATGTTACTCAATAGCACGACTTTTGAATATCAAAATGTCATTATAGTGCGCAACAAATTTTCTCATACCATCAAAAGAGCTGTGTAGAAAGTCTCTTAAAACTGCTTGGCAGTCAAATGGCATCACCACACCCACATTAGTTATCTTTAGTCATGATTATGTTTTCCATCTCTTACCCAGTTAATTTTGATTTACATGATGACCACTCCATAAATCAAATCCTAGGAACTACTTGGACCAGCAGTTATAACAATTAATCATCGAGATGAGGAATTGGGAATATAAGCTTCATTATTATATGGTTGTTGATTCATTTTCCTCATTCTTTTGGAGTAAGAAGAATGGAATTTACATGGGCTAAGACTCACTATGAGTTGTTTTCACGACAAGCCCTCCACCTGCCTTCACAATTCAGTATGTTCTTTGGGCTTACTCTATAATGGGGCAGTTAAGAACAGTGGCTCCTAAAATAAGATCAAGTTATTGTTGCATCCCACAGACAGGGACAATCTACTAATTCATATGGGGCCAAATCTTTGAAGTTTAAACTCGTTGAGCAAATTAGATACAATCACTGAATTTTATTTTTCCCTTCTTGGTTTTTTACTCACTAAAAATTTATAGATGACATTCTAGGACTTTTTGCTCTCTGATTTTACATCAGTGGACATGTCTTCTATGTACTCAATACATGACTCTTAACACATTTTTAGCAAAAAAGTGTTCCTCCTCGCATTGTGGAGAATCCTATGTTCAGAACATGAGGCCCTATAGAGGAGATGATTACATAGACAGGAATTTGAAGTAGTTAAAGCTGGCACTACCAAAAATTCTGCTAATATTGTTCAAATTTTCTGGTTAATCATAACAATAAACTGTTTCATGGATTCCTATGTTCTACCATGGAATGCTTTTTGTTGATAGCTAGAACTAATGATTCAGAACAAAATCAAACGGGAAATCTGCAATTCAGAATAGACTAAGAAATATTAGTGAGACAATTCATCAAAACAAAGGAAGCTACTCAATATTGAAGACATCATGTAACCTGAGTTTAGAGAAAAAAAAATATTCTATAGTGCACAAAGAATCACAACCTTATTCTAATACAGTTGCAACCTAATCAGAAACAAGCTATAGAATACTCAGCTTTTTTAACAACTGGAACTTAATGAAGGCCACATAACCATTGATAAAGTAAGAATACATGGCATGATCCAAGTGTGAAGAATCATAGAAGGGCTCAATTTCAGTGCATTGTATAAATGGAATCTTCCAAATGAAAACAGCTTCTGATTGTTCTTGATAAACACCCATGTCATGGAGCAGTCAGTCTGACTGCCCAAAGTTGCTCGAGATGAACTTGTGAAAACTCTGCAAGCCACAGGATTCACATTGATGCCAAGCAAAAGTTTATTTTCACAAATTTCGCTAAAGTTTGAGTTAGCTGTCGAACCACAAGCAGGATTTTATGCATCAGAAATGAACATCTAAGCATCGAGAAGCATTAAAGCATAAAAAAGTATATTCTGACTAAAAGTAACGAATAAACAGAAAACTCTAATTATTAAAGTTGTTGAAAGGAAGCATGTGAAACTTATAGATCTAAAAAAGTCCAAACATTTAGCACAAATGATAGAGAAAAATCAATGACATATGCTAAGTAGGGCTGTAGAAATGCGAACCTCAACAGATGCTCTGGTAGATTTTCTTCTTGATTTTCTTGAAGAGGCAGTTGTTTCATCAGAATCCTTCAACAACTGAACTCCAATCATTTGAAGAGGCTTAGCTCTCTCAACTTCCTTGTCCTTGATCAGATCGCCTGCTTGACTTTCTGTCTGTTCAACAACTTCCTCCTCCTCGTCTACCTCATCTTCCTCTGTTTCTATTGTGACATCCTCCACAGCATCAACTTCGTCCAACATATCAGGAGGATTAGGATCTTCTGATTCAATGTCTTTGTCAGGAACATCATTATAGCTTTCACCAAGAAAACGATGTTTCCAAAACTCTGTATTTCCATCTTCAAGCTTAATCCGTGAAATCAATTCATCTATCTCTTCATCGACCTATTAAGACAACAATAAGATAAAAAAAATATCTATAAAAAACTAGTACCACAACCTGCTGCTTTTTTCTTGGTATCAGAGGGGAAACTATGTCAACTGAGAACTATTAGTGCACAAAAAAAGAATTACTAAAGAAATGGCATATCATTTTCTTATTGTATTTTAACTGATTGAGTGTATCATGTTCAAAAAATCATGAAGATAAAGATCATGAAAAAATAAATTATATATACCTCTTCTTCCTCCTCTTCCACAGGAGGCACCCAAAGTGGCCGGCCACGTGAACGATTTATCCTTCTTGCCTTTTGCACTCGCTGGTAGAGTACTTGTCTAGTTCCATCTATAGGCAAACCTTGTGCTTCTAGCTCTTCCTTTAACTCAGAGACTATCATTTTACTTGCAGCTTTTGGTTTTAACACATTCTGTTCAGGCCCCTTAATGATCTTTTTCAGTCTCTCCACCACTCTAAGAAAATCAGTTTCAGACACATCACCTAAAGCTTCAGGTCCTTCATTGTGCAAGGTCTTCAGGAGTTTACGATGGTAAAACTTATATTCCTCAAGACAGCGCTGCTTAAAAGATGTTTCCATTGGGTTTGAATAGGCAAACCCAACAGCGTCAGGATCCAGAGGGGTTTTTCCTCTACGTGGCACCCACCGCTTACGTTCTCCTGTAAGCCCTCCTTCTGCTATATACCTAATTGGTCAACAATCAAGTACCCAGTGTGAGCAGAACATAACTGCAGGAGGAAGTATCAAAAATCACTATGACAGTCCAAGCCTCTTGCTGCTATATAGCTAGTTAATCAACAAAGAACTCAGAAACATACCTAGTGCAAGCAAAACATAACCACAGGAGAAAGGAAGTACTAAAATACTACAACAGCTTACATGCACGATGCATCTCAGTTCTTCAAAAGAAATTGTTTGAGAAGTGAGAAGCTGACTCATTTTTGTATGCCTATTTTGTTCCTACAGTGACGTAAAATTCAAACAACAAAAACCACAGCATAAGTTTGAATGAATGATGAAAGTAATGCAAACAATAGAGACAACATGAGAAAATCTTCAGTTAAACAATTCTTTATGCTTATGTTTTATACATGCAAGTAATGTTACATATACTTGGGTACTAGCATCGGGTGCAGCAGTGGGTCTAAATGCCTGAACCTTCTAATATTTATGGGTTACTAGCATCAGGTGTGTTCTATGTTGTCAGAGCAAAACCCTACATTTTCTCCAAGTGTCATGCCCATACTCCTTCCTAAGTGTTGCGTGCAGGTACTTTGCAATTAATTGTAGGGTGCAGATAACATAGCACTCAAGTAGCACATGTAGATATATCATTAGAGATTCTATCAGCATGCTGAATCTTTAATAAGTGTGGCTGAGTCTATTGGTGTATTGTAGGTCATATATGCATTTCCAAACTCTTTCAGAATAGAAAGTAAATATCTTAATGATCCAACCATTTTTTATGGCTCTTTGAAATTTATCTTGCAAACTAAATAACTCAAGATTAGATTGTACCGTAAAGACATTGACATCATATCAACAAGTTACCAAACACTTTAACAGCATTTTGAAAATGAAATTAAGAAATGCCAGAGGGGACCACATAGCACCTAGGCAGAAGGTAGGTGTGGAGGCAGAGACCAAGGTAGATCATATCTCAAGTTAAGGAAAAAAATTTAGTTAGTTTCTTCCGAAACTTATATTATGGACCCTGGTTTGGAAAAAATTTTAAACCATGTTGTAGTTTGACCATATATAAATGATTATGGATATTCTCACATACATGGTTCAATGTGGTATCCCTTAGAAATGTCGATTTTATCTGGATCTTATACATGGTTCAAATCCCATATCAACTTCCAAAATAAGACCACAGACTTAACATGTTTCACCAATATGCTGATAGAAGAGAAATCAAGCAAAACCCTAAATTTGGACAGATGCAAATGATTAGCAGTGTGTCATGTCATAACATAGAAACCTTGCCATGCATAGATCACTGAGAAATAGACATCCACAATAGGAAAAAGCAGCGGCTATAAGATCAAGCAAGCAATATCATTACAGTGCATATATAATCAGGAAGCCTCATCAACATGAAATCAGCAAGTAAAGGAAGATCCTACAAGTATTCTAAGAATCTACAGATACATATCTGGCACACCTGGCAACATAATCAATTTCAGATCCCATATCAGCTTCTTCTTGTAAAGGTTCTATCCAGGAGCTAACTAATGTTCGATATTTTCTGCTCAAGATCATTGCTCTTGGTGCAATAGGTTGATTGTCCTTAGCCATTGCTTCTAAACCTTCAAGCAACTCAACAGCTCTTCCTAATTATAAAAATAACCATACCTGCTCAGGGAAGTACTATATTCACAATATGCAAGACAACATCAATATCATTTAGATGAATAATTTCAAAAAAAGAATAAAAAGGTACTGCAGATCACATGCAGAAAAAGCTTTATCATTCTTAACTGCAATTTAACAAATTCAGTACCATAATTTTCAAAATCTTAGATGGATAAAGCATATTAAACATAATATGTAGTTCTTTTCACATGCTAATTAATAGAAAGGAAAGAAAATTGAGAAAGTAAATCAACAGTCATTCAAATATGTAATTTTAGAGAACCTTAGATCAAAGAATTGAAAAACAAAATGATAAAAAAGTCTCCCCAACATATGTTCCCTGATAGGCTATCTCAATTAATAGTTCCCAGAAATTACATGTTACAAGTATACTGTATATCACGAATCAAATAACTGAAGTAGCAACAACATGAGTGTGCAGAATTAAATTTAACAAAATCAAACCCAAGAAAATCAGCAGAACTTTCCTAACAAGCTATTTTATTTAATAGTTCCAGGAAATTACATGTTAAGAGTATATGGCTTTTAATAAATCAAATAATCAATGCAGCAATAAGATGTGTGCAGAGAAAATTAAGTTTACCAATATCAAACCCAAGAAAATCATTGTCTTTGCCATGCTTGAATACTAACGGTACATGTAAGGTAGCATATTGAAAGAAAAATATCATTCTTTTCTTCTTCTTTTTTCCTTTTTTGGTGGAAACACCCCTAATGTCAATTCCAAGCATAGATGAGAAAGGTTGAAAGGTTGATTCATGCAGACGGCCAATATAGACATAAGCTTAAAACAATATCAAAAGTCCGAAATTCATTAATGCTAGGATGCTGCCTATTCACATTTAGCCACAACAAAACCTATTTGTGATGACAAAGGTGAAGGATAGGCGCTTAGCCACAACTTTGCCTATAACCGGCTCAGTCTAACCCAGGGTCAGCGGAATCGTCCCAAACCGGGCAGTTCCGGCCATCCCAAATCGTACCGGTGGCTCACGGATACAGTTCCGGCCGTCCCGAACTATACTGGTGGCTCACCGATATGATTCCAACAACAGAAATGAAACCCGTTGTCGGAGCCGGAGAAAAAGAAAAGAGAGCTAGCGGGAGAGGGAGAGAGAGAGAGAGAAGGCAGGACGCTGGTGGAGTCCTGGAGGTGTCTGACGGAGGCTCTCAGAGGCCAATGAAGGTCGGCCTCGACTGTGGAAAGCGAGGCCATGGCCACTGACCCTATTTCGAACGAAACAGGATCGCCGCGACCTTAAAAATAATCGCGATTTTTAAGTGAAGTCGGCAAGAGATTTGCCGACTTCACTTAACCGACGGCCTCCTCCGACCTTCGCTAGCACTCCGCCAGCGTCCACCACCCTCCTCTAGCCCTCCCTCCCCCGCTTGATCTCTCTTTCTCTTTTCCTCTCCCACGGTCCCTCTCTCGATACGGGTCATGCCAGGCCCGTACTGAGTCGTCCCGCCGGAAAATTGGTACGGTGCCCATTACTGATTGCTCCGACCTTAGTCTAACCCAATTGAGGTGAAAACTCTGCTAGGATTTGACTAAGCTATATTGCATATCCCATGTTGCATTCAACCCTGTTTGATTGGCAAGCAAACAAGAGCTTCTAAATCAAAAGGAAAAATCATGGGTCAAGAAGCTAGCTTTTGTTGGGTAGGTGAAAATTTTTTATAAGGCTAAATTCTGACTATGGTTATTAAACGGGCCCATACCAATAACCGATCAGCACAGTACATGCTGCACCATGGGCTTGTGCCAGCACACAGCATCCGGCAGCATACACCTAGCACAGCATGATACAATCGTCATCAGCCATTATGCCACAGCACATGCCGGCCAATGCCAACAGGCATGGCAAGCACCTCAATCATTGATTCCAACAAAGATGTCTTATAAGGCATGATGTTTCCTAGGCTTTATTGAATACTATCACACATGAGCATTCAGAAGTCCATAATAAACAACATTGGTATGTGCATAAGGATAATTGTCCCTTAATGACAACATAAAATGTGCAATGAACAATAAAAATTTGAAATACAATTGATCACTCAAAAGTAAAATTAGGACCTCTCTTGATCAGAGTTAACTAGTTTGATTTTGAACTGATGTGCTTAGTATTAGTTAACTAAAACAGTTTTAGTTACTATGTGATCAAATAATGCTAGATATTAGGAAAAACAATGACAAAAACTTGCAAACTATACCTTCACGGCATAAAGCACGAAGATACAGAGAGAGGGGATCTCCAAAATTCCCTTCATTATATAAAACTTTTGTCCCTCCAGGGAAGTTCTTAAGGGCACGAAAATGCCGGATAGCTTCCTTTACAACACAATATTTAGTAAAACACTCCACTAACAACCTGAGCAGAAAAAACAACAATTAAAAATAAAAAGAAAGAAAGTTCTCATACACAAAGTAAACAAAAGTTCATAAGATGATCATAACTAAATGTCAAAAATATTAGCAATTGGATATATAAAGACTCCTTGAACAGACCTATTAACACATTAAAGCATAATGTACACAGATAGGCACAAAATAATAATTTATCTATGAAGCCTACCTTTTGTACCTTTACTATTCTTTGTTTTTTAAATGATGTTACAAGACACAGCAAGAAAACAGTAACTGCATTCATACAGACAAACCATTAGAATCTACTTTTAATCCAGGAATGTCAATAGGTCATCAGCTTTTAATACTGAAGAAATTCTTGGTGCCAATTCCTTCATCTTAAAGACAATACTCAATGTTGAAGATGTATACGCGCATAATCGTAGTGCACAGTAAAACATATTGAAAGCGTAACCTACGAAGATGGAGAATTATAGGATAGTTTTTTTTAGACTTTTTGCGACGAGGGATTTAGATCTTCCTTTTTTAACTAGTAGTTTCTATCACTTTAACTTAAGGTAGGAGTTTATCATGACAGACAATGATAGGCTTCAATTGGTTTATTAGGAGTAATACTGACCACTTTCTCCCCGAAGCATCAGTAGGAATTCTTGGAAATTTGGGCCATAAACCTTATAAATTTAGGAAAATGTGGTCGAGCAACTTAGTTGAAGGGAAAAATTATTCAGCAACATTAAAGCGAAAGAAAATTATTAAAGCATAATGTACACAGATAGGCACAAAATAATAATTTGTCTATGAAGCCTACCTTTTGTACCTTTACTATTCTTTGTTTTTTAAATGATGTTACAAGACACAGCAAGAAAACAGTAACTGCATTCATACAGACAAACCATTAGAATCTACTTTTAAGCCAGAAATGTCAATAGGTCATCAGCTTTTAATACTGAAGAAATTCTTGGTGCCAATTCCTTCATCTTAAAGACAATACTCAATGTTGAAAATGTATACGCGCATAATCGTAGTGCACAGTAAAACATATTGAAAGCGTAACCTACGAAGATGGAGAATTATAGGATAGTTTTTTTTAGATTTTTTACGACAAGGGATTTAGATCTTCCTTTTTTAACTAGTAGTTTCTATCAGTTTAACTTAATGTAGGAGTTTATCATGACAGACAATGATAGGCTTCAATTGGTTTATTAGGAGTAATACTGACCACTTTCTCACCGAAGCATCAGTAGGAATTCTTGGAAATTTGGGCCATAAACCTTATAAATTTAGGAAAATGTGGTCGAGCAACTTAGTTGAAGGGAAAAATTATTCAGCAACATTAAAACAAAAGAAAATTATTACAAAACAATTTCCAATACTTGTCAGCTGCTTAAAATGTGATTCCATATAATGATGGCAGACATGGAAAATTGTTAAACAAATTAAACATATTGAGAAGAGAATTTTCTTACGCATAAGTCTTCACATTAGGCTGCAAACGCTTGTGATCTTCAACCATCATTCCAAGTAATTCAGCTACATCCTGTACCCTATAAAGCAACACCAAAACAAAAGAACTTAAGAACTAAATAAAAAATAAATTAAAAAAATAACATTAAAACACTTGTGATCTTCAACCACCATCCCTAGTAAGTCAGCTAAACCCTGTGTCTTATACATCCCCATAAAACCATAATGTATTTAAAAACTTAAAAATAAAAAAATAAAAAGGTGAAGATAAAAATGAAATAGGGCACGTTCCAGAATTTTCTGAGGTTATCGTCAACAAGGTGAAAGTGCAGCTAAACCCTGTATCTTATACATTCCCATGAAACCATAATGTATTTAAAAATTTAAAATAAAAAAAATAAAAAGGTGAAGATAAAAATGAAATAGGGCACATTCCAGAATTTTCTGAGGTCATTGTCAACAAGGTGAAAGTGCAAGATGAAAGCTGAAGGTTAATATCCTTGAAGTCCATCCCACTATTGAGTTAAGCAATAGGAATAGTTGATTGTACAATAGTTCAGGAATCTTGAATCTAATGGTGGAACATGGAAAATCTAGGGAATAGCTAGGCAGCAAAGCAATAGTCTGATCCTTATATCTAAATTAAAGGAACTAATTGCACATGCCCCTTAAATAATGTATTGATACAAATCCGACAGGACACTGATGGCTGTCAACTTCTATAGTCTTGAGCATGCAGAAACCCGTAGAGGAAACGCACATGATTTCAATCACAGGCATGAGAAGTGAGTGAAGCACCTAATCCATCATATCATTACAAGGGCAGAGCAATTACATAAAGAAAGCAAATGAAGAGATACAAGAGATGCAGAATCCACCGAAAAAGAATTCATAAGAATGCATCATATCCTATAACAAGCCACAGGCTAACAAACCAAAACAAGCCTAAATTAACACTTTGTAGTCTTAGAAGGACCCGTGGCAACTAATTATGAACCTAGGACTCCTTGGTCCTATTCATCCCAACAAAAGTCTATCAACTTACCTATGACTTGGTGTTACGAGGAGGCAGGGAAGCTTTTGTTATTGCATATGATATTGAACTTGTATCTTTTTGGCCATAAAAAACCATTAACGATTACAAATGAAAATTGAAGGTAATAAATGAAAATAGTTCTTTATGTTTATGATTAAGGAGCAAAGGATATGTCAAATGAATGCCAATTTCTTTTAAGAAGCACAAATTGCATTAGAAGCTTATGAAAGTTACAGAAATGAGAGAAATGCAACAATTTTCAACATGATACTCTTCCTGATGAGAAATACAGTAAAATGTCTTTTGAAGATGTTTTGTGCTGAGCATAAGTATTTGTTAAATCAGAACAACAGAAAAACAGAGTTTCGCAAAAATTGATTCTAAAGGCTACAGTTGATTCATCAGCACTCGAAATTGTCCAGTGATGCATTATTTCTATGTAAAGTGTTGTCCTTCCATATAGGTTGTATATTAAACGTAGAGATAATTGCATTAAAAATTTAAAAAATAAGATAGCCAGGGTAAAAGGAAATTGTGATCAACATCCCAAGTCTATAAATTTTACCTATCATAGGATTCAGCCCTAGTATATGCCTGGATCACCCAATTATATGTCTCAGTATCAGGTTTCATGTATTCTGCAACATAAGGACATAATTAGTTCAAGCAGAATTTAAATTAATATCAGTTGCAAAGGTATTTTCTTTCAAATATCCAAGGAAACCATGGCCAGACAACAACCACCTCAATGATTTAATTATAATTGTTATGATTTTACTTGCATGGTATTAAAATAAACAGGAGCATTACTTCCAATCTCATCCAGTAGCAATTAAACAATGTCAATACAGCAAAGAAAGTCCATTTAAGGGGAAAAAACAAAAACTAAGTGCAGATGCTGCCCCATGCCAACTGTGCTGTGCCATGCCAAAAGGGCCAGCATGCCTAAAAGCACTAGCACTTAATACTTGAGAACAACAACAGACAGCGCCATATGCACACCATCAGACATATTAAGATTGCAAGCAAAATTGCACAAGCTACAAATTATGTGGACTTTATCAACTTCAAGAGTGACTGCTTACTAGTTTGACATTCTTGATTAATTGAATAACAGTGTTCCAGTAACCAAAGGACGTCATATGAAAAGGGTTTCTCTTAATTTAGTTTTCAAGTACAAGTAAGCCATAAAAAGTAAAAATAATCGACATACTACATTTTTGTCCAGAAGGAATCTCATTCATTGGAAATATTTAAACAATCTTGATCATAGAAACATTCTTCCACTTCGAAACAATTACAATACATCATCAATTTAATTGAGCTTCCCAACAAGGAAAACCAATCTCGGTTCAAAAATGAACCCTCTCAATCTTTTGCACTTTTTCCATGTTTGAAAGGACCCCTTCCATGCCTCCTTAGAGCCTGAAGAAAAGTCTGGAGAATTTGCCACCTCTTCATGATCCTCAAAAGGTTCAGCTAGGGCAAATATTGCTATTTGGAAGAGGACAAGCTACCAATTAGTCAGCATCTCTATGTAAAAAAGGAATAAGATGGTATAATTTCCATATATTTCTTTTCTGTATTTTTTTAAAGCAAAATGTTAATTGTATTTTTTGACTTGAATTTTCTATTGCAAGTTTCATTGGAAGGAAGGAGTTTTACCAATATGTTGCACAGCGGTAGTTACAAACTTCATAGAGAGAATCTTAAAAGTCTACCAATATGTTGGCAGACTACAGCGCATATAGATAGAATCTTAATTGAAGCTCTTTCAAGTTCATAGAGATATAAAAGTGATTGAAGCTATTAAACCTCTTCTGAGTAAACCTTCCTTGCTAAATAGTTGATGAAGAAAAGAATTAAATCCTAACCTAATTAGAAAAACCCTCCTTCCTATGATTACACAGCACCTCTTTCTATGGTAGAATTAAGCTAAAATGTAATAAATATCTTTTTTTTTATTTTCTAGCAAAAAAGATGGACTTGATTTTCTTTCCATTACTTTTTTTTTTATGCTCTATTCTCTTTCTGCTTTCAAGTGTGTGTTCAAAATCCCCAAAGGTAAGCTGCATCTGTTTTATATCTAACACATAACATGTTGTTATCAACCCTTTTCTATGGAGGGTCAACACTTCAACTTAAACCCAATTTGAATTCGAATTAGTGTAACTTTTGCTGTCATGACTCAACTCAAGTTAAATAAGTATTATTCCAACTAAATGCAATTGAGGATTAGGGTCATGTTTTGGCCAAAGTTGCACTTCTAGATGGATTCAGCTAAATATTCAGTCAAGCCTGAGGCGAAAGCAAATGATAAGAATTGGCTGATAGCATAAACATATTTGTGCACACATTGAGCTATGCAGCACACATATCCATGCACACATCAAATAGACACATGATATACTGATACACACTCATGCACATACATATTTTCTCCTAACATAGATTGTTGCCCTCGCTAGACTTGGTAATGCAAATATGGTAACCGTTCAACTAAAGCTCCTAAATTGTTTTTAGTAGCATACCAAGGGAATGCTCAAAAATAAATTTCAAACAATAACGAGAAGCAAAATCACATGAGCTTTAACATAGTGCCAGCAATGGTATATAATCATCTTAAAGCTTGTGTAGTTAAACAACTTTCTTTGATGAATCTGGTGCTTATGTGGAGAGCCTAAGTGATCTGTAATGACCTTTTATATCCAAAAAATAAATAAATAAATAAATCTTAGTGCAAATTTGTTGAACACAGTGATCCCTTTTTGTGATTAACATAGAAGTCCTATTGCAAGCAACTCAAGATTCCAAGAGGTAAGTGTCTCGAATCCCAATTCCTTTGGTTTAGCCCCCTCCCCCTCAAAAAAAGAGAGGAAAAAATGATTCATTCTCTCAATGGTGGGAGCTCCACAAAATTAGAATTACCTAGGTCAAACACTTGGAGAAAAGAAATACAAAGGCTTGAACCCGTAACCTTCTCCCAAATCAATTAAGGGTACAACCACTAGATTGTAGATGTTTCGTTAAAGGATTCCATATGAAACATTGTCTACTCTTCCAACTCCAAATCTACTCCTTTTATCTTTGACTTCTAAGGAGACCGCAGATACTTATTGAGAGATCAAATGTCCCTTCTTGAGCTCATAAATATCGACCTCATACTAGAGCTTTAGTAAAATCAACCTAGCTCAATTTCACCTAGCACCTTATGTGCCCAACATGCCTGTCATCTTTGCTATAAAATTCATGGTGTATGAAAGTGATTCTAAGTTGACTTTCATTAGGACATTCATTTCAAAAGCGGATTACTATATCATTTTTATTAGCAAGTCTTCATAGCATAAAAGAAATGACCTTGAAAGGAAGAAAAGGAATCATTCTGAATCTCTGATACACTTTTTACTGCAATCTATTGGCCCCACATGTATTTGCACTTGTACTTTTACTAGTAACATTAAATAGACAAGTTTGTGTAATTATGCTAGTTCATATAAAAGAGATTCCAGATTACTGTTTTACAAAGCACTTCAGTACAGTTCAAGGTGAAATTTTCCAGTGTCACCTTTTGGTAAGATGGTTTCAGAGAGAAATGGACAAAACTGGAAGCGATGATTTATGAAAAAAAGAAAACTATAAAAAAATGTTTGGACAAGGATTGATGATTGTTGTAGAATTAGAAAAGAAAACCTAAACATAATATTTATAGATAAGTTCATAAGCACCATAAGGAATTTCAAAACATCTTCCAAATTGTATTCGTACTCTTGTAGTCAGTATTGTGACACTTTAGAAGCATGTCTAGTATTTCATGATCATTTGTAATGAAGATGAATATTTCAAAAAAAATGATTTGTCAAAATGAAAACTAAATTAATTAACTAGCAAGTTAAAGATAGGAAACTATGGACAGCAACTAAGAATATGTGCAAGTTATGACCAAATATCAACTACAGAACAAGTCCATTTCGACATATCCAAGCAAAATCAAGGTGGCATCATAGGGAGAAAACATGCTGCAAAAAGGCACATGGTTATTTCAGTGGGGTAGGCCTTAAAATGAAACCTTTTCAATGAAAAGTCTCATTCTGAATTGAATTTCAAGAACTCATAAAGAGATACATGTTCTCTTGCTAATGGCGCATATCAAAATTAAGAAGCAGATACTCATCAAATTAATGTTACCAAGGAATTTAAAGCTAAAAAAAGCATTATTTAGAATGAAATAGATAAACAACCTCTAAATAGATTTCATACCTTCACCTCCATATTCCATGTTTTCAAATGTCGCAAAAGCTACTTCCGGTATTCCACAAGTAGCCTGCATAAGAAGGTCAAGATATAATCAGTTTGCTAAGACCTGTAGCTAAGGATAAGCATGGAAATAACAAAGTTCCAGGGTAATGATTATCACTTCGGACTTGCCAAACAAGATTGTAGGTACTTTATAGTATTATGGCCACCAAATATAATAAAACAAAAACCGTAGGCTGCAACTGTTCCAAGACACATGAAGAAGTCTAATCCATTGACAGCATAGTATAAGAAATATTCTGTAACAAGACATACATTCAAGGTTTGCTGAATAGGCACCAGAAGGCGTATCAGCCAACGACCGGTTCAGCAAGGTATGGGTCTGTATCATGCCATTCCGGGGCACACCGAAATAGGGAGAGCCGGAAAGGGAGGGGAAGAGGGAGAAAAGGAGAGAGCAAGAGAGAGAGAGAGAGAGAGGGAGGGAGGGAGGAGAGGGCCAAGGGAAGCCCTAACCCTAACCCTCAGAGCAAGAGGGAAAGGAGGGCCGAGGGAAACTCCAACCATAACCCTCAGAGAGAGAGAGAAACAGGGGCGGAGGAAGAGAGAGAGGAACTTACTGGTGGCCGTCGAAACCCTCGAGAGTCGGGAGGGGGGGTGTTATAACCGAGCCAACCTGACTGAACCATTCCGACTTGATTCGGTTCAGTATGGTCCATAACACCTATTTGGGGTCGGTTCGGCAAGCCATGCATACATGTGTTCCCTACTACTGAGATAATTTTACCAATTGATTGCTTTCGAAAATTTTTTTTATGACATCTTTTTACACAACAATACATTTTATTGTCAAGAAAGATCAAAAGAAGAGAAAGCCAAAAAATGAAAACCAAACATCAGTGCATTTCAAACCTTCATATTAACATGACACATTTTTCCTAGCGCAGGACACAAGGCATTTGGACATTAAATTGAATCACATATGCAAGATAATCATCATAGAGAGAACCAATGTCATACAAGTGTGGCATTAACAGATCAAAAATGTTAGTGTTAAACATCAACAAGAATTGTTGCCACTGGGAACACACTGCATCATAACACTTTGTCCTTCTAAACCAAAGAACCACATTCAACAAAATTCATTTCCAAGTTATGAAACTAATCGGCCAAAAGCATGAACCATTAAGTATTACCTGAACACTAAGAAGACAGTTAAAATGAAATGTTGTTGCCATTCTTCCAGCAGCCTCCATTTCATATGCAATGGTCAGAGCATTTGAATGGTCTCCAGCTTTACAGTCTTCTTCTATTAAAAGATCATAAAGTTCATCAGTAGCTCTTAATCCTCCTTTAGCTCCTTTCAGAAATACCATATTAGCATCATCCAGATGATAGTTTTTAACTAGCTCCTCTGCACGTAGAGAGAGAGAGGAATCAAACTCAACCGGAAGTAAGTGAAATGTTCCGAAAGCACCTAAATATGTAAGTGACGAACCAACAAGAACTAGCCAAGCCTTGCGAATGTCGAACTTTAATTTTTCCATTGCTGCAAGAATTTCTAAACCTCTTGTCGCATGACCTTTGGAGCCAAACAAACGAATCAAAGCAACAAATGTTTCTTGTAGAGGGCGTAAGCCTGCACTCAACTCCCTTCTCAATGACTGCATCTGCAACAGATCCACTAGTAATCCAGCATAAGTGTACTCGAAATTAACATATAAGAATGAAATGCCAATGATAGACTATAGAAAAATTATAACTTATAAATCCAGATAACATGCTAAAAATAGGAAAAATAAATGGACCAAATGACAGTCTATTTTGATGAAAACAGTATCGCATAAAGTTATTCTGGAACTGATTCTTTATTCTTATCTTGCGGGGCTGAATAGTAAAGAATGATATTTAAAGTGAGATCCTCCAAAATTAACAAACTATGCTATAGAAAAATGGTTTGAATAGTAACAGTATCTTAAAAATTGGTGTATGTGGCTCATATGTGGATGCAATCACTTGGATCACCTGGATGCATATGCAGTAACTGCATGCAGATGGCCCACAAAGGCAGCTACTTAGCATTAGGCGACCACATATATAGCCCGCTTAGCATCATCATAAAATTAGGTAATCTAAAGTTTTTGTATACATTTGTTTATTGTATATACATATATATATATATACATATATATATACACGTATATATATATACACGTATATATATACACGTATATATATACGTCTGTATATATATACACGTATATATACGTACGTATATATATACACGTGTATATATACGTACGTATATATATATATACACGTGTATATATACGTACGTATATATATATACACGTGTATATATACGTACGTATATATATATATACACGTGTGTATATACACGTGTGTATATACACGTGTGTATATATACGTGTATATATATACGTATATATATATATACATATATATATATATATATACATATACTTGGTAACTCAAGCTATGAAGAAATTAATCTTTGCATACCAAAAGCTCTTTCTTTCTTTTCTTTTCTCTTCTCATTTTCTCTTCCTTCTTCTCTTATCTGGGATGAAAAGCATAAAATATATGCTGCTCCAGAAATCATTTCAGCGTCTAAAGAATACACATAACAGCTTGATGCGGCCATCAAATTGCCAAATAAGCTGAATTATTCATCACCTATCCAAATCCAGTCGAACTAGTTGATACCACCAATTCACAAGCCATTTTTTTCAGTCAGCATGGACAAGCTGGTTTTGCCATTGAACCAACGGAAAATACTAGGTCAGCTGTGGCTGGTAGCAGTACATGCAATTGGTATAAACGTACACCGACCAATATTTAAATCCATGTTATAAATTAATCATGAAGTGCTATATAATAAGATTGGCTTTCTCTGTCAAGCACAAGATGCAGACTCCACTTCAATGTCAGTCACAACCAAATCAATGGATCACCTAGACAGGTCAGAGGAGTTTTGGAGAAGTAATCAAATATTTTCTCAATGAGGAGCTTGGCTTCATTAATAAGGAAAGATGGAAAAGGATTTCCAAGCTATCCATGAACAAAGTGTTGGAACATCTATTCCTTAGGGTAGAATAGCATGCTCACCTCAGCACATAGGCCCAAACTGACCTGCATCCAACCTGGAATGTAGACTCGTTGATGAGGTATGAGCCCAAAGATAGACCCATAAAGAATTTTGGGAATAGGTCTAGGTCAGTGAAAAAGTACCTGACTCAATCTAGGATCAATTGCATCAGTGTACCTAATGATTTACCCTATATATATATATATATATATATATATATATATATATATATATATATATATATAGATATATATATATATAAGTATATTTTATAATTCTACTAATGTTTAGCTTTTCTTATAGGGTATATTAAATAAATCTTACATTTGCCTCCCTCCACCACCCCTTGGCCTATCTTGTCACCTTCCACCTAATGGCCCCCATCACTAGTACCCCACCTTTGGCCATCATACATTATCATCATCATCATATATATTTTTTCTATTTTCTCTACCGTTTCACATGTACCCATTTGGGACCGAGACCTAGACTCGATCCGTACCCAAGCGATGAATCTAATGATTCTTAAAAATTTATACCTACCTAGACCTAGATCCAACACAATTGATCGAAGGGGTATGTTTTGTGTCAAAATTTAGACACGGTCCCCTAATGGGTATAGGTCTAAATTAAGTATACCTAGACACAGCCCAACCCAATAGCACCCCTAGGTTATAAGACTCAACAACATCTAGCTAGGATTTATGATGTGGACCAAAGGTAGGAAATCAAATGGTTTGAAAACTTTCAATGCTCATTGGCTTATTGGACAGAACATAAAGTCCAAGGTCTTCAGAAATTGAACCATAATGAGGGGCCAAAATGAGGCCCTATGAAGTTAAAGCTGATCACGGGCCAGGCTTGGGCACAAAAAATGTCAAATTTTACATAGGCCCGGCCCATGATCAGTTCAACTATGAAGATATGTGCAAATGAACATAAAACTGAAAAAGAAAAACTAAGTGGACCATTAAGAATTAAAAAAAAAACAGAAATAGAGATGTAAGAGAATCACCAAAAAAGACCTAGGGATCATCATTGCCTAGTGTTTCGAGCAGTCCTCAGATCCAATCATGGAGTCACACCAAGCAGTCTTCAAATTCAATCATCACGGTGGACTCACACCTCGGATTCAAGCTGAGTCATCAATTGTTCGTCTGAATATATTTTTCGACTTTACCTATTTCTCCCTACTAATTTTCATCATCACCTAGACCCAATGCAACAGCACACTACGGGAGCAAACCATTCATCTTTCGCCATTCCCAACACCATATAAAACAAACCAGATGCTAGGCACTCAACCAGTGCTCCTTCAAAATCCCCACACTTCCGACTAATGATGCACACTCGAGAGTACCTTCCTCCAAAAACCGTTTTCTTGAACAATGTAGAAGCCAGCACCACTTGAATTTCTCACGGTACCACAATGTTTTATCATAAATGTCTCATTTTTCTCATTATAAATTCTAAGCATATAAAAACAGAAACACCAATCCAGATGAAAAATATAGCAAGTCAAGAACAAGATATAAGGAAATAAAAGGCGAAAAAGAAAGAAAGAAAGAAACTTGGGAGTATAGGAAGGAGAATACCGCGCCCTCCTCGTCACCGGAGAGTGTGTGGGAGACGATGAGCCCGTGGAAGGAGCGGGGGCCGGGGGTAAGCCCGGCGGCGATCATGTCGTATATGACGTCCGACACGCCGACGGGGTCGCGCCGCCGGGCGCGCTCCATGAGCTCCTGCATGAAGGTGAGCCTGAGGCCTCGCTCGACAGCAGACACCGAGACTCCAAAAGTAGACGAAGAGGGAGAGGAGGAGGAGGAATCCTTCTTCCTCCGGCCTTTCCTCTCAACCGTGGAGATGGCGCAGAATACGGGGAAGGCTCGGCATCTCGGAGCGAAGGGGAAAGGGGAAGAGGGAGGGAATGGAGAGGCTGAGGGCAGGGGACGCGCCATCGTTTCTTTCCTCCTTCTTCTTCTTCCGGTTCCTTTTCTTCTATGGAAGGAATGGAAACGGATAAGGGGGAAAGGGGGTTTGGGACTGGGAGGGTGTTTAGGGGCTGGGTTTGTGGATGGAAGGCAGGCCTGGCGCCTTGAACTTATTAACGAGCTTGGGTCAAGTCTAGTTCTTGTTTGGACCTATAAGCAGCTCAGGTCAAAAAATTTTATTGAAATCATATGCTCCGAGACATCTAGGCATTGATGAGGATGAAGCCAATGAGATTACGGACTGGATGGCTGATTGTGTAGCCAATCACTATAGCAGTACCCTATGGGCTGAAGATAGAGAGCTGCTTGTAGTACTTCGAGATATTTTGTTTTTTTGATTTTATTGGGTATATCCGTACACGTCAGGTATGATTCACCCACCTTAGCAAATATATATATATTATATATATATATATACACATCAGGTATGATTCACCCACCTTAGCAAATATATATATATATATATATATATATATATATATATATATATATATATGCATCCAATGATTGCATTAATTTCGAGTTTGAGAACTTGAGATATTATAAAATGCATTCAGTTCTAAAGTTTGGGAGACAAAAAGATTTGGGTCAGGAGTCTTTCGGTAAGGGTTGAATACAGGTCAAATTTTTTGATCCAAAATTTTAGAGATTTGACTCACTTGGATTATGAGCATGAAGTTCTATTTGCATCCATAAAATTTAGATTTGACCAAATCATGACCTTGAATAAAATTGATTGATCTTTCTCTAAGCAATGTTTATTTAAATTATTTCAACAATTAGCCACAAAGAATTGTAAAGATAAATTTTGATAAATTAGATTAGGTCTATTAGGGTTTGAGTCTTACAAAAAGATAATGTTAGGGTCCAATGAGTGATCTGAAGAGACTCATAGATCGGTTTGGGTCTAGAGTTATGGACTCAATGTCAGATCAGGTCGGGCATGAATTTGGGTTTTATATATTAATCTACTTGGCACCGATACAAATCTCACATAACCTGGCCCAACCTATCATCACCAACACTAAGGTTTGGTTTCAAATATTTTAGGACTATTTCTTACTCGCTCGAAGTTTTTAGATCAAGCACACTTCAGGTCAGTATCAAGGTACTAAGCACATAGCAATATTTAATGTGTTAGAAACTTAGAACACATCTATTCTCTTAGAACAATTCATTAAGGGTTTTGTTTTTTTCCTCTATAATCAGGCAAGTTGCAATTGCAACTATTAGAACTGAATTGCAAGCATCCAAAAGAGCTGTTTGAATACTTGCAATCACAACGGGAAGCTGTACTTGAATTGCGAAAAAGGACCAAAAACCTGTAACTACAATTGCATGCAAAATTAGCAGTAGTTCTAGTTACAATATTCATTGCAATTGAAAGCAACTGTAAGAAAAGTCCTCTCATCAGTCTCTAAGCATTAAAAATTAATATTATAATTTTTAACATATTAAATATATTAATTATTATAACTATTATACTGTAACATATAAATTTATTTTTCTAACAATATATATCACTATCATAATATCAAATAAATTTTATAATATTATATTATTATTATTATACTTATTGTCAAAATTTTGAAAAATATAACTATTATTATAAACATAATACAGTTATTAAATTATTATTGTATCACGATGATTCTTATTATGATATATAGTGCAATAATAATAATCATAATTATATTATCATAAATTTGTTTTTATGATTTTAGTAATATATCTAATTTTTATAACATCAAATTATTTTATAGTGATAAAATTAACTATAGTAAAAAAAATAACTCAAAAATATTTTGAAGTAGGTGAAGGTACTAATAGTAGAGTTGGTAAAGTCATTGAAAGTTGTTACCGACAACTTGGGTTTAATCCCTCATCCGCTATACTAATGGGGGTGGGGCTTTGCATTTGCCTCAAGTTCTTTTTTCTTTCTCTTATTTTTTTTGTTTAATGTAGAAGATAAATTAGCCTAAGCACATATCATACAATCACCAGAATTCTAAAAATATTCTTAAAAATATTCATGCATTTTATCAATGATCTTTATATTGTGAAAAAAAATTAGTGTTAGATGCATAATATAGTTGATCTGATGGTGTAGCCACTATTGTTCATTAATTGTTACTGATTTTCTTATTTCATGCTTGTATTTTTATGAATGCAAAATACTTTAACCTTATCATTTTTTATTTATCTTTTAATCATCCCAGTTCTTTCCAATTTTCAATAAATACCATTCCCACCGAATTCCTAATCTTTGCCCCCCTAAACAAGTCACTCCAAATTCCAAACTCATGCCTATGATTGATAACGACAACGTTGAATTATTGAACTCTCAAGTTGCGTGCTGGAGCCACATAAACCTGAAATAAATCTCTGGAGCAACGTAAGAATTCAGAAAACGTCGTTCTCCGCATCCAGTGGATAAGATGTTACCTGTCCCGACCTCAACGGTGGGAAATGAAATCTTTCTCAAAGTTGGTGGAGATATTTTGACTTTATTGGCGACCATTAGATTCCTCCGTGCGTCACTCCACCTTAATTACTTCCCTAACGCCACACCACAGAGAACCTTAAGCTTCCAAAAGTTTGGTTTGGGGGAGGGGGGAGGGGGGGAGAGAGAGAGAGAGAGGGAGGAGTGCAGGAAAAGAGGAGTACTCAAATTATGGCAAGCTCAAGCATGGCCGCAGCGGCCTCAAGCTTTGTGTTCACGTCCAACCGTTCCACCGCCACCGGCTCTTCACCACGTTCCGACTCCATCACCTTCTACAAGCCCAGCAGAAGATTTGTGGTTCGAGCTTTAGAGGCGGCGGCGGCGCCACCGCCACCGCCTCCTGGAAAAGTAAATGGACCCGAGAAGCCTGATCCTGGAAAAGTAAACGGACCCGAGAAGCCTGATCCAGGAAAAATAAATGGACCGAGAAGCCCGCTCCCGGAAAAGTAAATGGACCCGAGAACCCGCTCCTGGAAAAATAAATGGACCCGAGAAGCCCGCTCCCGGAAAAGTAAATGGACCTGAGAAGCCTCCTTCTGCAATACTAAATGGACCCAAGGAGAATGGACCAAAGAGGGGCGCAAAGGTATGCTTCTTTTAGGAGGGGTGAATAGCTTTGTAATGTTTAGGAGTTCTACTATTTGCTGTAGATTAAGTTTTATATCAGATCTAGTTTGTCCATGCTTCATCTGTTTCTCTGCTCAGGTGAAGATCCTTAGGAAGGAGTCTTATTGATGTTCAGGTTCTCTCTCTCTCTCTCACACACACACACGCACACACATTTTTAATGGCATATTCTGTTATCCAGGACCCAAAGACTCACTATCTTGTTGTTGTTCGATTCAACAAAGTAAATTATGCAGGTGTGCCTACAAATAAATTTGCTCTGGGTGAGATCCAGGAAGTGAAATGAGGTCAGTCATGTACCAATTTTGAAGTTTGTATAATAACAGTCCTATGTGCACCTTTATCTATGAGTAAATGAACTGAGTGTCATAGTGCATGTATGATCCAATTTCACTAGATTGTCCATTATTATAACTGCTTGCCTTCTACCTTTCTATATTGCATTAATAACCAAAACTTCCTGGCATAAAAGAATTATATTGTTATTTTTTTTTCCCTTCTCTATTCTATTGTGCTTTATTTATTGCTTTTGTCCTTTTGGCCTAGTTCTCTACGTTCATGTCTGATGCAGGCTGAATGGGAAGCAGAAAATATATTAAGGGAAATTCTGGAAGTCAAAAATGGTGGCAATTGCACCATATTTTACAGCAGTTAAAGCCCTTAAAAAAAAGGAGGGAGAATTATCAAACATCTATATGAGTATAAATTGTGAATCCAATCATCACTACAAGAATCGTTGCATTTTTTTGTTTTCAACAAAAAAAAAACACTGGTGAGTCTGCATATCAAATCATAGATTTTAATGTCAGTTTAATGATACAATTAGTAATTTTCTGATGCGATAACTATAAGAATGTGAGAAAAAATCTTTAAGTTCTGCAAGATTTGGATAAATAAAACCAGTAATTTCATCTCCGTCTGCTAGCCCAAAGAGTCTATATCATGGTGGAACTAATTCTGAACTATATCCATACAAATGGACTTTTGGTTTTCATAAAAAGTAGACTCTGCATAATGTACATGTAGGCTGAAACCAGTGGATCAAATTGAACAAATAAATCATTACTAATAAGTAGGGTTTGGATCCAAACTCCATTGAACTTATTATTTCTACAGGAATATGTAGAAAGAATGCTACCCCATGGTCCACCATGTTATAACTGTAACTATGTATGTTTTGAAACTCTCAGACATGTGACAATTACAATCGTTATTCCACAAAGTGCAAAAGCTGATCCAAAGTGGTTATTAGCATCTTAATAAATGCTTCTAACTTGTTTTAATGCAAGTAACTACTGACATGGTCACGAGAAACCTTTACAGTCCTGTTGTCTAATAAAAATTGTAAGTGGATAGCAACCTTTATGACCTTGTTTGATTAATATAAACTGCAAGTGGATATCAATCTCTGGCTATGATGACTATATGGATAAGTAGAGGCCACAAAGCTAAAGCCACCAGCTGTTGGAGATAATGCAACACGATACCACTTACACAGGCCAAGAGCCCCGCATATAAACTTAAAGATTTGCATATATTACAGCAAGAAACCATATATAACCATATTTAATCTATTTAGATACAATCAGCATTTCTAACAATGCCATCAAAGTCATGGAGAGAAAAAAAAGGCATTCCCTATGTTTAATAGCACAAGAATGGTCAGGGAAGGGGAAGAAAAAAAATACTAGCACGGTGAGTTTGGGAGGGTCAGATGTATGTAGCCTTTACAGAGATGTTCCCATATTTCAAGCCCGTGATCTTCATATCATAATTGAATAACCTTATCATTGCACCAAGGCTCACACACATACACGCATATTGAGGATGCACGACCAAATCACAATAATTGCAAACATGAATGTATGGTCTAAAAGAAGGCTAATCTAAATCATCCCTAGGGGGGAAAAATGCATTATAAAACTGAATGCAGAAATGAAAGAAGAAATAAGCAAACATTAACATGTTATTTAACATAAGGCTGTCTCTTACTCGTTTGCCATCATGATGGACAAAAAATAAGTTGCGTGCTTTGAAGCTCCTCACACCTTTGATATGTGAGGAATGTGCACCTTCTCCTTCCACAATTCCTTGCACTGAAACAGAAACAGGATTTAAGCAAAATTTCTTGAAACAAACCTACTAGATAAACACAGAATAAATAAAAATTTAATATTCATAATTTAATGTTACAAAATTTCCAGACTGGGGAAAAATGATCTGTTTATCAGAAAGTATATAGCCTGCCACTATGTTGCACAAATATCTGCTTACAAAAAAGATTATTTTGTATAGCTAATACAAAGCATGATGCCAATGTATTTCAACATTTGACTGCATCAATCTAAAATTTGAATGAGAAGTTGGGGAATGATAAACTTGAGGAGGAAACAAATATATATACTCAGAAGTTTTCTCATTTGAACTCCTAAATATAGACTATTATATCCAGATGACCTTTACATAATAGCAAACAGGCTGGTCCATCTAAATCAAGATTTTAATCCCTCTCAGATCTTCTTACACAAAAAAAGAAAGAAAAGCTGCATAGACAATTAAAATGGTTTTCTAAGCTTACTCATGATGCCTTAGTGAAATAGAAGATACAGCAGAATCTCTATATTCTAACTGATTTAGTGCTTCCCTAAAAATTCTCATTTGTAACGATAAAATTTTGCATACCTACTGAAGAAAGCTGATTTTGTAATGACAAACAATACAGTTCAAGAACTTTCTTGGTGGAGATTGTTTGCCTGTGAGAACCTTCCTAGTTTAATTAATATTCTTTGGTTCATGGTCCTGATCAATTGATTTCGTCTACAGAGAGAAAATCTTACCTTAATGTTGGACACCAAAAGTATTAGTTTCAGTATTGCCCTTCGTTTTTTCCCCCTGCATGTAGGATAACCATGGTTTTGACAAAAAAATTGCATAGATATCTGTAGGAGAAGCAACAAGGGATGTGATCCACATAAATCCCAATGGAAAAGCATATGGATCATTGAAACCTCACAAAAGTGGATCTTAGACTCATAGTCATATAACCAAACTAAATAATATTGAGTTGCTTTCATTCAACCCTCATGTTTAGTTTTTTCATTATTCAATAAAAAAAGTTTCACATACCTACATTTCTGATTCCCTTTTTACAAGTTTCCATTGTAGGCTGTCATTGGGAAGATGTAGTATTGGAAAGGTATCTTCATTCCAAGCATATAAACTGATTGAAGCTGAAGAGATAGCAAACAAAATTTCAACCAAAATTCTAGCTAATCAGTAATTAAAAAGGTGGGTATCAGATTCAGAGAAAGCACTCACATAAGGACTCAAGCTAGACCCGTAAGACTTGCAAATTGTAGAGCAAATCATTACGAACTAAGGACAAACATCCAAAATTGGAATATCCTGATCAAACAAACTCTTTGAAGGGAAATGGCACCAGAAAAAAAAATGCAGGAAAAAATGATCATATAACAGAATATGGAACAAGAGGAAACTAATATACACCAAACCAAAAATAAGTTACATGCGCACACAAAAATAAAAAAGGAAAAAAGAAAATTCGAATTATCACCATTGGAAAATAAAATAGTTAGTGATATTCAGCAAATACCCATGAATGCTAGCTTAATGTCAACACCAAATAAATGAGAGATTAGATACAGAGAAAGCATACCAAACAGAAAAATTAAACAGCAAATACATGAGTAGGCTACAAAACTCAAAAACAGGACATTTTTATAACATATGTTTGTTCTCTAAAAAAATGCAACATCTGTGAAATTTCAATACATGAAAAAAAAAACCATGCACAAACAAAAAAAAGGAAAAAGGAAAACCAAATTATGAGAAACAGCTGAGAAGAACCATAACCATCAAGCCTTTTCCTGACTAAGGCCCTGTTTGGGGAGCTTTTGGAGGGTCAAAAAGCACTTTCTGGCCCTCCAAAAATACTTTTAGCTAAAAAAGAGTGTCTGGTAAATTTTCCGAAAAACTGTTTCAGCTTTTGCGGGAAGCTGAAAATAGCTTTTGGGGGGAAGCTCCAATTTGGAGCTTTCCAAAAATTGGAGCTTTCCAAAAATGTTGTTTTCAGCTTTTTCGGAAAGCTGTATTTTTAACCAAAATACCTCCATTTAAAAAAATTTCCTCCCAAAAACCTGAATTGGAGCTTCCCAAAAATTGGAGCTTTCCAAAAATGTTGTTTTCAGCTTTTTCGGAAAGCTGTATTTTTAACCAAAATACCCCCATTTAAAAAAAATTTCCTCCCAAAAACCTCTCTCTCACCGTCTCTTCCTCTCCCACCCAACCCCACTCCCTCTCCCCCGCCGCTGCACCCTCTCCCTCTGCCCCGCCGTCGCACCCCCTCCCTCTCCCCCGCCCCCATGGTGGGGAGGTGCCGAAGAAGAGGAAGACAGGTCGTCTTCCCCTTCCCGCGGCCACCGCCGGCGACGACTCGTCATGAAAAGGGGCGGTGCCGAAGAACAGGAAGAAGAAGGGGGCCGAAGAAGAAGGAGGTCTCACGGTGGGGAGGGGGCCGAAGAACAGGGAAGAATAAGGGGGTTCCTACGGCCGCCGGCGGTCATGACCCCGCCCCCCTTCCGCATCCGCCACGGCCAGGCTCGGCGCTGACGGCCTCGCGGGAGGAGGGCACTTCTTACGGGGCCAGCCGCGGCCGCCGAGACTGCCGCGGGCGCCGCCGGCCACGGCCCGGCCCCCTCCCACGGCCGCGGCGGCCTAGCCCCCTTCCGGCGCCGCCGGCCGCGTGGGAGGAGAAGAAAGAAGAACGGGGGAGATGAAGGAAGGAGAAGAAGAGAAGAAAAAAAGAAAAGAAAAAAAAGGAAAAAAAAGAAGAAAAAGAAAAGGAAAAAAAAGAAGAAAAAGAAAGAAAAAGAGAAGAAAAGAAAATTTAAAAAATAATAAATAAATAAATAAATAAATATTTATATAAATGAATGAATGAATGAATAAATAAGTATATTTCAATATTATTAATTATTTACACTAATAATTATAATATTTTATACCTTTATTATTGTATTATACTATAAATATTATATTATATTACATTACATTATAATACATTAATATGTTATTTTAAATAATTTAATATTATGTTAGATTATGAAAATTAATTTATACTAATAATTATAATATTTTATACCTTTACTATTGTATTATACTATAAATATAATATATATTACATTATATCATAATACATTAATATGTTATGTTAAATAATTTAATATTATGTTATATTACCAAATATTAATTTACTCTAATAATTATATTACTATTATGCTATATTATAATAATATTATTTTATATTACAATAATATTATACTATATCGTATATTTATGTACTAATATATGTTATGTTTTATTATGTTCTGTTGTATAATACTATGCAATGTCCTTTATGGTAATTTTGTCATACAAAAGTACTTTCTCAGTTTGTTTACCAAAACACAAAACAAATTACCATAGCACTTGACGAATGTAGTTACTAAACAGCAAACAGCTTTTTATAACAGCTCTACTTCAGACAGCTCTACTTCCAACAGCTCTACTGCCAACAGCTCCCCCAAACAGGGCCTAATTCGTATGAGCAATACTAGGCAGCTTCTATGTCAGTACAAACTTTTTTACAACTCACGGATTCCTCGCAGGTTCCAAATTGAACCCATGATTTCAACCAAATAAAGGGGAAAGGAATCGACAAACCAAATCTCCACAGCATACAACCTAAAAATTCACCAACTAACATCACAATCAAAACCTTTGCATCCAATTTTAGCCAATTACACAAAATGAAGATGTTCTACTTCCATACAATACAGAAAACCTCGATCCCAAATCCCCTGTAAATCAAAGTTTCATACAGTAAACATATAAATGCTAGTCAAGCGAAATTCCATGATTTTAAAATTAAACCCAATCCAACCTGCAACAAAGAACAACCAGATAGGAACAAAAAATAATAGATTTAATCCAATTTCAATCAAAAGAAGAGCAGAGAAGCGTTTCATTGGGCGAAAAAGGACTGACCTTGGGGGACCAGAGGTGGTCTCCAGTGGCAACCTCGTGCTACCCGCGTGAAACAACAATGGATCGTGCCACGCTGCCTGCGTCCATGAATTCCAATTCTTCTCCCGCGAGGACCCGGAACGTCTGTTTAGTCCCACATCGGTTATTCTGGGTAGATCTTTGGCAGAATCAAAAAATCTAAATAACAGTTTATCGCTATCTTTTTGGATGAGATTTTAGATTGTTATAAATGATATCAAAGTAGATTTGACCCATAACCTATGTAGATTAGGAGATACTACAATATGGATTGGGACTGACCACGGGTCGACCGGGATGCTTCCTGACGAGGACATCAATTCTTTTTAATGAGTAGAGCCGATTGCAATTTCGAATATGGAATTCAAAAGGATCGAATAAGAAATGATACTTCAAATTCTTTTCACAATAAGAGTTATCCATACAGTGGTGGCATTTAATTATGAAAGTTGGCTAGGTAGCTGACCCTGTTAGTCCGTTCTTTCAAGAATATGAGTATAACCTTTTTGCTTATGAATTTGAACCCTCTAGAGGTCATGAAGCCAATTGCCATCTAACAACTATCAAAGAATCTCCCTCTAAAATAATATTTGGGGCTCTTAAAACTATTATAGCATATGTTAAACTTTTCCATGCTGCTCGCAGTTCTGTCATCGAGATTGTAGTATCAAAAATCTGAACTCCACCTGTAGTTATAAAAAAAATCTTTGGAGCACCTGATAACAAAATTTGAACTGCCATAAGCACCTCTATTTTGAATGCTATCGTCAAAGTTGATCTTGAGAAAACAGAAGATAGTGGCTCCCAAAAGAAATGAATCATTTCAAAGATTTTTCAAAAAGAAAAAAAACTACTTTATTTTTGTATTTGGAAAGTAGGTATTTCTTTTCTTCAATGAGTATGCTTTGAATTTACACTATGATGTCCTCTGCTCTCAAATGAATACACATTTTTCGGTTCACAAGCAATACAAATTCATATATATATAAATGTTCTTCTAAATAGTTTAGGGTATGGACGACACTATATACTATTGTCAATGATCTCTATCACTATCCACAAACACCCAACACATTATCTACCATCTCCACCACCATGCACAACCATTCAACAATGATGGTGGACTACCAACTACTATCCATCACCATCATCATTGGCCTCCACCACAACCTATTATTGCTATAGATCTCCATCACCACTGACCATGATTATCATTGATTTCCACCGTTTTTCATTAACATCCATCACCATCAACAATCTTTACCACCAACCATCACTATCAACAATCTCTACCACTATCCATTATCATCGATGATCTCCACCACCATTCACCATTTCTGACATTCTGCAACACTGCTCACAATCATTGATAGTGGTGGTGGAGATTGTTGAAACGAATATTTTAAAAAGATGATGGTGGTGGAGATTGTTGATACGAATATTTTAAAAAGACGATGCACATGCATTTCAAAATGATGATACATGCATTTTAAAAAGATGAAGTGCGTCAAAGCATTGATGCATACATTTTGAAAAGATGATTCATATATTATAAATTGTTGATGCAAAAATAGGTGATTTACACATGCTCAATCGTTAGAATTGCTAGTGCATGTATTTTAAGCAGATGATCCATATGTTTAAAACAGATGATGCACCCATTTAGATAATAACTGATTCAAAGGAATTTGATGCCCATATCTAAGAAGGAAATGCACATTATAAATTACCGATCCACATATTTGAAATAGGCAAGCCACACATACATAATTACTGATATACCAATATACACATTTTGAATAAGTATAAGCAATCCACACACACAATTACTCATATACCAATATACACATTTTAAACAAGTAATGCACATAAATAAGTAATGCACTTATTAGATGATTATTGATCCATACATTATAAGATATTAAATTATTACAAGTACACATTTTGAAGAGGTGGTACACATAAATGTTATTTACAAGTTTTAGAAAGATTATGCATACATCATGCTTCTGATGTATATTACTGAAATAAGCGATCACACATGCTTTATTGCTACACTTTAAACAAGTGATTCTTATGTTTCAAACAGGCAATGCACTCATCAAATGATAACCGATGCACCAATTTCAAATTAGTGATGTGCATATTTTAACATTCATTATAAATCGTCAATGCACATGAAATAGATGATTTACATATGCTTACCTGCCGGTGCACACATTTTGATAGAGGCCGAGATTGCTTGCATAATGTTAAATATAATAAATAAAAATAAATCTTATAGAAAATTTGGGTATATATGCATTATCCATTTCAAATTTGACACATGTACTATATCTCCTAATGAAAAAGTTTACATCAGATTCTCGTGCATTAGCTACTTAATATATCTGCATCACCAATTTGAAACATGTGCATTAGTTGTTGTCCATTGTCTACATCGCCTTTCTAAACTTGAGCATTAGCAACCACTACCACTATCAATTGTTGTGGGCAGCAGTGCAGATCATCATCAATTGTGGGATGATGAAGATAGTACATCATGGAGGTGGGAATTGTACGTAGAGATTGTAAGAGGTGGATAGTGGTGATGGAGATTGTTGACAATAATGGGATATAGTAAAGATGGTATGCGGTGCAGGGTGATAGTAGAAAATAAGTGTTGATGAGCGGTGGTCTAGATTGTAGAAGGTGGTGGATGGTGGTGAAGATCATCAACATTGGAGAGGGATGGTAGAGATCATCAATTATGATGAGTGACAACGGAGGTTGTAGAAGTAATGGATGGCGATAGAGATTGGCAGTGGTAGTTGATGGAAACATCGATGATGGTGGGTAATGCTAAAGATCATCGACGGTGGTATTTAGTGATGGAGATCGTCGATGATGGTGTAGGTGGTAGAAATTATTCACAATGGTGGATGATGGTAGAGATTATAGGAGGTAATGGATGGTAGTGTTGATTGTTGGTGATAGGTGAGGAAGATCATTGGCAAAGGTGGTGGTGGAGATTGTTATCTACTGTGATGGTAGTGAAGATTATCGATTATGGTGGTTGGTGGTGGATATCATTGGATGTGGTGGGTGGTTGGGGATAGTGTTGGATATCCACGCTCATAGCCCGAGCTTGGTTCTATTCATCTATTGTTTGAGGACTTGCAAGATGCCCCTACTTCTTGAGAGAAATGCGGCATTTCTCTATACGCTAAAAGAAGTGGAGAAGAACGGTGGTCTTGGCGGTGGCAGCGGTGAGGAGAATTATGATAGAAGAGAAAGAAGGAGGAGGTCGAGAAAGCGCCGCTATTGTTGCCGAGAGCGGCCCAATGTATTTGGGGGCCTAAGGCCGTTTTGTCTTTTTGAGGCCTTCCCTGCAGTGGGCGAACTTACAGAAGGGCATCTTTTCTTTCCATTTTGTCTTGAGGCCTTTCCTGCGGTGGGCCTTTTTTGTGCCAGGGCCTTAGGCGACCGCCTAAGTCGCCTAAGGGTTGGGCCGATCCTAACTGTTGGAGAATGTCGAGGCCAACTCTAAGCCTTGCCTTATTGCTCTTTTTGTCGAGCCCTCTCCCTTCCCATCCATTTTTCGGCCCTTCCTTTTTCTTAGATTTTTCTTTTTGATTCTTTAAATAAAACATTGCCTAATGCTTGATGACCACGGTTTTGCTGGAAATGTACTGCTCCATAAATTATTATCATGTATTAGATGATGATTTGGCTGCGATTTTTTTGCGGATGAATCTGGATGTCTTTCATTGATGATCTTGCATAAAAAGTCCAGAAAGCATGAGTCTTAGCCCGAAAGTACGAAGCCTGATAAGTGCAGGCTCGAGCTTGAAAAGCAGATATGAAGACCAGGCTAGATCAAAGACGAATCCGGTCCAAATCTGATTCGACCTGTTCATTAAGCAGATCCAGATACCAAGCAAGATATAATCCCTCTTGAATATTACTGCTCCATGCCACGTGTATTTAGTAAATCTCACCAAACTATTTGTATTTTCTCCATCGATCCTTATGGGTCATCCGACTGATATACAGCAATAAAAGGGAATTGCACTCATATATGCCATGAGTTTCCTCGTGCGAGAATGGCTCGTGGGGATGGCTACCATTCACGAGGAGATGGTCCAATCATGATGTACCGCACGAGAGTAGTAGCATTGGTGTGAGAACCTTCTACGTACGTACGTACGTGACTTATGGGTTCAAATGGCCTTGCTCATAAGATTGTCCCGCCCAGTTTAGAATTTTGAAGCTAGCATTGCAGTTTCCCTTCCCGTCGTCTTGCATTCCTTGCCGACAAGTCTTCAAACACTGGGGTCAGGCTGTTCTCGCGATTACCGGAGAGCTGGGCAAACAAAAACGTACCCTTATTATCTTGGTTGACGTAGCTTAAAATATTTCAAGTTATCATCTGGAATAAATTTACAATGTTAAAAAAATATTTTTACATCAAAAACATATAAAAAAATATTTTAAAAACAGTTTAAAATGACAATTAAATTAGATTACTTAAATATTTTTGACATCACGATTCCTAAAATATAGGTTAAAATCTCTATATATATCTTGAGGTACTTTTTCCAGCTTAACAAGCTTAAGCTGAGCGAGGCTGCGATTCTCAACATTCAGTTATAGTCTTAAAGCACTCGGTTACTAAATATAATAAGTTAATTTGGATACCTAACTCTCTCGTACATTAATAATTTATATATGCTGACAACATCTGGAGGAGTTGAGAGAATGAACAATCGGACCAATTAACCAAGTACTCATTTCCTTAAAATTTTCTTACTGGGAAAAGAGTTCTTTGGATCATCATTTGATGAGATGAAGCTGAAGTAATTTAAGTTTTATGTGCTTGCTTCAGACTTTCAGTTTGGTTATATTTCCAACCTTTCAAATCCAAGGGTTAGAGATCGTATTGTTGGACCTATTTCATGTAGATTAAATACCAAATGCTAGACCTATTTTATATAGATTAAATATAGTTCATCGGACTTGTTTTGCGATGGTTAAAATCTGATATACTGGATCTTCTCTATAAAGATTGAATGCAGTGCTTTGAACTCTGTTACAGAAATAAATAAAATTGTAGTCTCTTACATTAATGTCTTAAAAACTATGTTTGGATAATAGATTATAAATTGCTTATTGAAAATATTTGTAAATGAAATATATATTCTGGAAAATGCCATTTACATTGTTCTTTGGAAATATATGTGAAATATTTATTGTGGAAATCATATATTTTCTTGACAAAATTATTTTATTTTATACATCCATAATTTATTAAAATATTTTTTTAGTTGGAGATGCTTAATTTCCTTAATAAAATTTTTTGATTAGTTACTGCACATTGAACTTATTGTTTATTTCTCTCCTTTGCCTCAACAATGTTGTTTTTGCATATCTTCTTAAATCTTAAGAGTGGTTGAGTAGTTATTTTCATGATTCATATAACGATATGTTTTGATATTTAGCTTGTCGTATTGCTATTAATCATATTTTTGGAATGGCATGGGACCATACCAAGTCATTAGAGGTTTACCTGTCTGTATATTGCTTGATAGTTGCTGGACTTGATTTATATAATCATTACTAATAGATTGCCTTGCATGCTTATGGGATTGGGCTCTACCAGTGTATGGCGGTTGTCGTCCCACATTTCCTATTATTGGTTGAGGATGTGACACATGTTATAGTATTTAAAAATAATTTAATTCAATGTGTATGGGCCATGAACAGCAAGATTAATTATATTTAGTTGAGAGTTTTTGTGCACACACCTCATAAGATAGCATCGCATATTCACCACCCATGATGCCATGTATTTTGAGGGTCTATTTTGGTGGTCTATTATTAATTTTTTGAGATCGAATACAATTGGAGTACTTTGACGATCAAATGCTGTCTAATGGTTGATATTTAAAAAAAAAATTAATTATTCTTCCGTGCAACAATAAATATAATATTTTTTTGGATTTTTTTTGCATGGATACTTTTCTAAAAATTTAAATTTATGTGAATACCCTCTTAAAATTTATATTTATTTTTGTACTCTTATAAAACACTATATTTGCACAAATTCTTCTAATATAATGATTTTTTAACACCGTTAATAAGAGCCATATTATTTTAATTAAAAATAAAATAAAATTTTGAAATTATTTTTTTTTGTCCTTCATCGCGATCGCCTTATAAATATTTATTTTTGCACATTTACCAATTAAAGATATTTTAATCATTTTAATTTGAAATCGTTAATCTTTTAACAGCGTTAGATGGTGTGGGTATACATGCAAAAATAAGAATTAAAAATGGTAGAATAGCAAAACACGTGTTTTAGTAGGGTATACATGCAAATATTAATTTTAGAAGAGTATTCATACAAAATTCGATATTTAGAAAGATATTCATGTTAAAATTTTTTTTTAAAAAAAATTATATACCATAAAAGCAAAAAATAGTATATCATTCTATTTTTTTACCCAAAATATGAATATATAAAAAAATAAATTATATTATACACCGCATAGATCATATGGCAATGTATGTCTTCCTCTCTTGGCTGTAGAAAGTCATAACCCGATCCATAAGATTGGTATGAGGTGATTGGTATGATTCGAGAATATAAAATTTTTTCTTTTCCAATTCAAACATTACTCTTGTCATTTTATCTCCTCCTACTAAGATTTTTTTGAGGGGCGAAGTATCCAAATAAAATGCGACAAGGTGAGAAAGGACGGGTGAGACCCAGCACACTGTTTTGAGAAAGAGACAGCCAGATCACTCAACTAAAAGGAGCCGCACTTATTTATTACGGCAAAAAAAAACCACCCAAACTGCACGCGGTCACGGACACATCCGGGCCCATCTCCACTGGGACCCACAATACCAATGAAAAGACTCGAGTTCAGAGCATTTCCATATTAATTTGCGTATGTGTCCAATTTCTAGATAACATTATTATTATTATTATTATTATTATTATTATTATTATTATTATTATTATTATTATTATTATTATTATTATTATATGGGCGATTCGGATGTGGGTGTAGCTCATAAAATCAGAAAGAAGAAAAAATATACAGAAGATGGAACCGAAACGTGGTTATCTCAAATAAAATCTTAAGCCACAAAAGATGCTATCCAATCCATCATGCTATTTATCTCATAAAAGATATGGACAGCCCGATAGAAGACACACTTTTTTAAGAGACTACGAATGTGATTGCAGCAACCGCAATTCATCGCCTAAATTCTGGATCCACTCAATTATTAAGCGCAGCACTCGCCTGGCACAGAAGATCGCTCCCACGTAGCTGTGACTTCGGCACTGGTCATTATTCTTGACTGTGTATCCTCATGCCTATCACGCTCCTCTTCAGTGTGCCTGGGAACAAGTGCACTCCCCCTTAAGATACAAGGGTGCGTGCACTTGCTTAGAAATGCCGTGGATTTATTAGTCTCCAACCGCTCCACCATTTAAATCCAGTATATTTACCAGAACGGATGAAACTTCCTTTCATGTCCGCCACGTACTAAGCCCACCTCTCTCTCTCTCTCTCGATCGTGCCGGAGAGCGCGGGGGCGGAGCCACCGGCGACAAGCTGTACGGATGCCGGAGCATGGGTCAGAGATCACGCGGTCCTCTGGCGGCGGAGCCATTTTGGGGGATTAAGGTAGGTTGGGGGGGGGGGGGGGGGAGGGGGAACCGATGGGAGCTTATTGGGTGATCTACTTTGTGATGGTTTAGATTCCTGATCTCGGTTCCCGAAGCTCGCCCAATCGCTTTCTCTGGAGGAATGCAGCTTTGTTCAATTGGGGTGGTTTATGGCTTGCTGTAGTCCTTTTCTGCTTCAGTTCTTCGTACTCCGGGGTAGGGCCGTAGGGGTGATATATTGTTGGCTTTGGGGAGGAATCTGGTGTTTTATTGTGCAGATCTTTGAAATTTGGATTCGAATTGGGGGTTGGGAGTGATTTTGTATAAAATTTTGTGCCTTTTTCTTTATTCTCTCTTATTTCCTTATCTTTCTGACAAAAATGTACGCTTTTTACAGCTAGATTCCCTCAGAGAGTACGTCATTCTCTTGGATCATGGTTTATTTTTTCAAAAAATACTGGTCTTTATAAATTCGCTATGTCAGTTTTCTTTCTTTCCGTATCTCCGTCTTTTTGAATCCTTGGTTATTCCTTTTTTCCTCCTTTCTCATTCGCTTTCTCTCGTCCTCCCCCACCCCCCCAATCGAATCTAGGGTTTCATGTGTCATTGCTTGTCTTTTTTGAGGATGAGACTTTTATAAAGAACCTTTTTTTATGGGTTCTTATTACGAAAATTTTATCAACAATTAATTGTTTCTGTGCCAATTTTGGTAAAAAGATAAACTAAAAGTAGCATCTTTATTGAAGTATAGATTGCACAGGGAATGGGATTAGGGTGTCAATTATAGGTCTTGTAATGCTCTGTTTAGTAAAATTAATCCAAAGAAGTCCTCCTTTGCTGCAGTAATATTATCTCTCTTACGTTTTAAAGGCGGAATTTCTGGCTATAAATATGCCAACTTTGCATTCTCATCCAGTCATCCTGCGTAATTCTGTAGTTCCTAATGTTAGTTTATTTGTACTCTTGTAGCTTGAGGCTCGAGGGGGGGCTGTTTATCTCATACATCTGAAATGTTCCGGTTGACAGCCCTGGTAGGTGATTTGAAATTACTGAGTCCTGAGATTAGAATGATGGTGAAGAACTATTTTCTAATGGGTTTATCTTCTTTCTCCTTGTCAATCTTACAGGTGTTCGGATGAGCGGGTTTCAGAAGCAGAAGGTGCAGGATCGTCAGAAGCCCTTCCCGGGTTGTATGGGAAGGATGATTAACATGTTCGACTTGAATGCTGGCATGGCTGGGGCTAAGCTGCTAACTGATAAAGCTCATAGAGATGGTATCTTCAGACTCATCTTCCTGATGCTGTTAATTTCTCATTATTTTCCTGTAAAGTGTTGTGTTTGAATCTGTGGTCTTCTGAAAGTTATTTAAATATCTTTATTGGAACGTTTTTTAATTGTTGTCATCCATGATTGCTCCTTGTTTTTCCCTTGATACTCAAACTACTCAGGTTACACACAAAATTGCTGCCTGTAGATGGTCAGTCCAGTGCTTTTTTCTTTTGCTTTCTGATTTATGGACTTTTCAGAAGCTGTTTCTATTTTACAGTTTTGTTATGTAAATATATATTTTTTTTCAAGTTAAAATCTGATTTGCCATTTTTTCATGAATTAGGATATTATGTATCTCCATAGGTACGGTGATAAATCAGTATATTCTTTCTGGACCAAATACAGTTTCTTTGCAAAAAATTGTTTGCATGAAAAGATTATATTTGCCTTATGTATTTGTTGATCACATTTTTTATTTTGTTATACATGAAATTTACTTTCTCTGGGTTCTAAACACCAATCCAACTTGATGATTGATTCTTAAAATTATTCCTGCTGTTATTTATATGGATAAATCATTGAGCAGGTTCTCCAGTTCACAGAAACCAATCTGATGTTAAGAAAGCCATGGATTCAACTGGAGTTTATGTAGATGACAAACAAGTAAGCAATCTTGACAGTGTGACTTTGGATGAAACGTAATCCCTATCTAGTGAAGCTCTTTCTCTATTCTGATCTAGACCGCATTGCAGATAGCTAGCAATTTGAGCAAGAGTTCTTCAAGCAAGAGACCAGGTGGAACACCTGTGAAAATGCTAATGGCACAGGAGATGTCGAAAGAAACAGAGATGAAGCGGAAGCCACCTAGTGTCGTTGCTAGATTAATGGGTCTTGATGATGATCTGCCAGTTCAGAAACATGTATTGGTTGCAAACAAAGGGAACTCACAAGATGGCTATTCAAATACTACCTCAACAAAATCATTTCGGGGTTGCCGGCGGCTGGAAGATGACTATTTTAACAAGCCAATGCCACGTGAGAGTGCCCATGGAAAGACGGAATATAAGGATGTATACGAAGTCTGGCAACAACCATCAAGAACCAGCCGCATCAAGGATCAACATCAACAGAATGGAAGATGTAACAAAGACCAAAATGAGAAACGATTTGCTCTTGTTCATCAGAAATTCATGGAAGCTAAACATCTAGCTATAGATGAAGAACTTCTTCTGTCCAAGGAGTTTCGAGATGCCCTTGAGGTTCTGAGTTCAAACAAAGATTTATTCATCAAATTTCTTGAAGAACCGAATTCCCTCTTCTCAAAGAAAATAAGAGAGCTGTATATGGTTCCTCCAGCACCACAGACAAAATGCATTACTATATTAAAGCCATCAAAAACAGTCGAGACAAAAGGTGAAAAACTGCTGAACAGACAGCAATATCCAACAGTTCACAAAGGTAGATGGGAGACAGTCAAGCCTTATTCGAGCAATAGCTTCACCAATTCAAAGACCGAAAGCTTATCTCAGCCGACAAGGATAGTGGTCTTGAAGCCTAGCCCTGGAAAGCCCCGTGACAAGAAGATGAAGGCAAACCCCCTTATCACTTCTACTGAACTGCTCCAAAAGAATGATGTTTATGAAAGTTTTGGGGATAATGAAGCCATAGGTCCAAGAGAAGTAGCCAAGGAGATCACTTGGCAGATGCAAGAGAGTCTGAGTTGCCACCGGAGGGATGAATCTTTCTTATCTTCAGTTCCCTCAAATGGATATGTTGGAGACGAGAGCTCATTCTATAAATCAGAAAATGAGTACATGGAAGATGAGTGTGGTAGCATTAGTGACTCCGAGACTCTGACTCCAACTTCACGATATTCATGGGATTACATTAACAGATTTAGCAGTCCTTACTCGGCCTCATCTTTTAGGGGGGCATCCTGTTCACCTGAGTCTTCGGTGATTAGGGAAGCAAAGAAACGGCTTTCAGAGAGGTTGGCTTTGGTGGCATCTAATGAAACAGGTCAAGAACAAATACAAATGTCTGGGAGCTTGAGCACTTTGGGTGAGATCCTTGCCATTCCTGGGGTGAAGAAAGAAGAAGGTGGTGATGGAGGGCTTACAGTTACGAATAGCAGGTCATGTGGAGGAGAAGATGAATTGAGGGCACAGGCAGCCTGCTTATCCATTGGTAGGACAAAAGTTGCAGATGGGCAGTGCTCCCCCCAGACTTTATCAAGGTCAAAATCTGTCCCAGTCTCATCTTCAGTTTATGAAAGCATCCGGTTGAGTGTCAAAGCTTCTGACTCTGAGATTCATAAACCTATGGTTGCAAAGCCTAAGAATGGGAAATCGTCTTTCAGGGCAAAATTTTCAAGTTTTTTCTTCTCTAAGAGTAAGAAAGCAAGCAGAGAGAAACCTGTTCCTTCCCCCTCGGTGGGCTCTGATGATATATTCCAGACTGGTGATGCTGAGACAATCATTGATAAAAATGATGATTTATCAAAATCAGTTCATAATAGATCACTCATGGAATGTCCACCGGTAAATTTAGATGAAAAATCTGCCTGTTCTGCCTCAGCAACGCCGGCCAGCAATGGATCCAAACAAGGCTCTTTCTCTTTTAAGGTTCGTTATGTGTAGTTTATATCTTTTCTACTTTATCTTCGTTAAGGTGGATAATGTGCATTCTTACTTCTAATGAATTATATATTGCTATGCAAAATAGTAATTTTATTTTTAAGGTGGTTGATGCTAGTCTTTTCCTTGTAGCTATGCTGCATGATTTTTTGTTCCTTATTGTGGGGTCTTTGAACTGTTGTGTTTTGATTTCTTCTTGTTAATAATCGTAAATAAAATGAAAGGAATATCTTCTTCTTTTCTCCGCCTCTCCTTTTTCTTTCACTTTGACTATTGCATTTAAAAATATGCTGCTCTATAGATAATCAATGCATGCTAAACTTGATCTCACATTGCACTGATTTTTCCCTCCAACTTGTTGCTTACAAAAAACATTTTCGTTCCTGACAGGCTACTATTTCTCATGACGAACCAAGGACTTTTGGTAATTTGAGTGAGAACCAGGACAAGTTCCGGTTCTCCAAAAATTCAGATACTAAGCCTGATCAGCCCAGCCCCACTTCAGTTCTAGATGCTCCTTTTGAAGATGATGCCAATGATGATGTGCTCCAGACATCTGATAGTGCCAATGCTGGACAACAACGTAAGTTTCAGTCTTATCTTGCTCTGCAAATCTTTTCTTTCCGAATGCTAATGTTTTCCTGTATCATCTTCCTTCAAAAGCAGTGTCTAGGTCTCCAGCAATTGAGTCGGTCACCCGTTCATTATCATGGGATGACGTCCACCAGGAAACATCATCACCAAATCCCTCAAAACTGTATAGGGCTTTGTCCAAGGCAGATGTTGAAGGACAAGAACTAGTTATGTTTGTCCAGAAGTTATTGTCATCTGCTGGCCTAGATAGTGAAAAGCCTGACATGGTTTTTTCTAGATGGTATTCGGTGGACAGCCCCTTAAATCCTATATTGCTCGACAAGTTCTTGGATCAGAAAGAGGAAGAGGCTAAGTCCAGGGAGAGGAGATCAAATCAGAGGCTCTTGTTCGACTGGGTGAATGCAGCATTGTTAGAAATTGGTCAGGCCACCTTACTGAATGCATACCCATGGAAGGGTCCTTACCATCATCCCCAGAAGGATACTTCACCTGATACTCCATATGGCGTCGAAGTATGGGGTCTCATTAGGAATTGGTTTTCAGGTGAGAGGAAGCTGGTGACAGGCGAGGACAACAGCATTCTTGTGGTGGACGGAGTTTTGAGGAGGGAGGTAGAAGGAAGAGGATGGGCTGAATCAATGAAGTCAGAAATAGATGGAATTAGTACAGAGATTGGTAGGGAGATTTTGGAGGATTTGGTCAGAGAGGCTTTGCCAGACTTTACTGGTACATATTTGTAATGAGGTGCCTAGCTAGTTTCATTGCTTCTCTTTTAACGTTTTTCTTTCCTTATGGCCTCTGTTAATTACTGTCCTTGTTTTCACTGTAGAAATGATGGCCATTACATTGTTTAAATATCTATATTCCCACAAGTGATAATGTTTTATTATTCTCTAATGTTTGATGATTGTTCATACAGCCGTTGGCAAATGGTAATGCTTTCCCCTCCATCCATTTCTTGTTTCTACAATGCTAATCTTGTGTTTATTACACTATTTACTAAGTCGTCTACAATCTATTTCTACAATCTAATGCTAATGATATTTATGCTTTGACAAGTACAGTAGAAGTCATCATTATGTTCTCTAAAGCTTGGTGTGGTCAATAATGCCTTCTTGTCGAAGGATATGTCCAACTTTATCACCCGTGATCTTATCAGTGTCTTAGAAGGATTTAAACCCGAAGCTCTGAGCTGTGGGCGGTAGGGGTGGTCCTAATGACAGGCTCTGAGAAATCTCCTCCTGGCCACGGTAAAACAAAGGCCCATGTGGTTTCGTTCTTGGAGGACTGCAACAGTCCAGATTGTCTATTGAGGTGTGAAACATTAAACTGCAGTTTTTTCCCTACTGTTTTATTTATCCTATTAGATCTGATAACATTTGTTAATGAGATTATGAGGTTGTCTTTATTAAACTCACAGGCTGCAGAAAGAAAGAACCTGAAACACTTTGACATCCTCTGAAATATAGCTATAGTTTGTACAAGGGATGGTGCATTTTATATCCATTTGAGTAGAAGTTGGTTTACTGACTTATTGAATTGACTCTGGTGTGGGTCAGTCCCTGAGATAAATAATTTTTTGTGGGGTTAGCACCAGAGTAGTCTTCTTAGTTTATTAGTTCGGTTTGGTGTTGGATAAAGGTGTGTGTGTTTCTTGCTTGTGTTTTACAGCATTCGCCTGGCAATCTCAAATGGCCATCGCATGAGCTATATGTGATTTGGCCTGTCGGTAAGGGTACTAACGTAAAAGGGATCAGTCTTTTCTTTCATCCAGTCAATTGAGTTTTATTCTTGAAAGTGCACCAACTATATAAAACTATAAGTAAGATGCACCAATTGTGTTCCCCTATATTTGATACACAATTGGGGTGTCGGTATTGCTTGCTTCTTGATTTGCTGATTTTGTTTCTTCTGTCACCTACTTGGTTTTTGCAATTGTCAAGAGTGAGATGCTCTAGAGTTTTATCATTGTCATTGTTTTGTTATTGTTATTATAATAATTATATATACTGTATACAACCTTATGAGATGGAATCTTATCTAAGCAGATGAACTGCCCATCTAGTACTGATAATCTGGATCTTCTGTGGAATCTCTCACTCCCTTACCGGATTCCCATCGTTTTAAGCCATTCAATTTTTATCACTATCACTAGTTAATTAAATTCAATGTTAATCCAGCATTAATGTGCGATTTCAAGGTTTTTTTTGTTCACCCATCAGGTGCCATGTAGAGTTTGATCATTATTTTATCTTTTTTTTTTGCTCATATAATGCAAGAACTTGATTAACATGGCTTTGTTGTTGTCACGCCCCCGCGACGTGCGGCACCCAGTGCCCACGTGGGGGCCGCATGAGGAGAGAACATGGAGCTCTCCTGCCAGATATTGTCCGGTTCTGGGGTCCGCACGCGCCCCACACGCACCGCTTAGACCCCTCATTGGTTTTGTTTTCCACCCAAAATGCGTCTGCAGGATTTGAAGACACCCGTCTCATATGTCCAGGCTCTGAAACGAGTCTTTCCGATGTGGGACTATTGGGCCTCATATCCTTCCCACCATCGGACAAGAGCTGTCCTCAGCTCTGATACCAAATGTCACGCCCCCGCCTCTGCGGGGCACGTGCGGCACCCAGTGCCTACGTGGGGGCCACATGAGGGGGGCCGCGAGCTTCCATACCAGCTATTGTTCGGTTCCAGGGCCTGCACGCGCGCCGCACGCACCGTTCAGACCCCTCTCCGGTTTTATTTTCCATCCAAAACGCGTCTGCAGGATTTGGAGACACCCGCTTTATATGCCCAGGTTCTGAAACGAGTTTTTCCGATGTGGGACTATTGGGTCTCACACTTGTATCCTCATATTAAACATTGTATTATATACATGCCCTAGAAACCTATAAATCAAAAATTATTTGAGGGCCCTGCTTTCTGTGTCCCTCATGCACCCCTTTGAGATAATTAATTGATCGTTCCATGGCCAGGGCCCAAGCTATGCCTAAGTTTTATGCCCAAAGGCATGGGGTATTGATTGTTCATGGGTTTCATTTGATTCTTTGGTTCAATGGCAGAGGCAAGGAATCTTTACTAATGGTCCCATTATTGGAATTTTAATGGTCCCATGCATTTAGATGCTGGTCTCATAGAAATGCATCTATTACTACCACAACCAAGGCAGGAAAAAAAAAAAAGAAGGAATCCAACAATCAAAACAAACTAATCACATAGTTCTGAATTACTGAATCATTCTTAGAAAGTTCAAATGATTCCAACCGTATGTTCCAGAAAAGGATAATAGAAGCAGCAACAGATTTATACAAGCCAGTCTCCACAACTATACAGAAGAATACTAGCAAACCATCACACAGTTTCTACCTACTTACAGAAGAATACAATGAATAGACTTTGGTCCTCATAGCTACCACTAGATGTGGAGATCACCCGATGTCTTTGGATCCATGGCATTGTCTGAAAGCTGGCTTTGGCCAAGAACATACTGCAATTTGAAAAAAAAAGAAAAAGAAAAGAAAAAAGAGGAGAAAGAAAAAGCATCAGAAAATAAAAGCAAATGCATATCACTCTCTCAAATGAATAGGGTGGCACAGTGCGTGCAAGGGCGATAGGCATGAATTAATTATGAGAACAGGCACATCATCCCAGTTCCAACAAACCTGTGGAATGCTCATGTTTCAGGTTTCAACCATCATCAGACTGCACAAAAAAGCCTACTAAAAATGGTATGAAACTCGATGGCACTATTTCATAATTAATCACGAGAAACACCAAAGCAGATGAGATTGGAAATGTAGATTCAACACTGAACTTTGTTTTTATTAATTGCATTAATTTGCAAAAGTGAGTTGAAAGCTGGGAAAGGGACTATAATTAATTGCATTAATATACTGAACTTAACATCCATTATGATAGTCGAGTATTTCGATAAAAACAAACACATGGATGCTTTTCCTTGCAACTATCACTATACAGTTCAGTCAGCAATGATGGGAAATCTTGCAGATCAAGAAAGAAATGTGTGAGGCTCATAAATGGACTCAAAACTGCCCCATTCAAACAAGACTATGTCTCCAAATTTAAAGCTTGAAAATATCACCCTTGAAACATAATGCTTTTGAGTTAAATCAAAAAATGCACTAAGATGCAGTTATTTAACTAGGACTGGTTTCAAAATTATGATGAACAACAATAATCATTTGCCTGAATAGTACTGGGCACTGGCATTGTACACTTCTAAATAATCTGGAGTTTTGGAGATGAATGCTAAAACCCTTAATGCACCATTACAATACGATTTTTTTTGTTAATATAATCATGTACGCATTTGAAAACTGTTAGTACAATTAGTATATTGATGGATGCACCAAAATCTAAACCATCTGAACCAGCAACAATGCTGCTCTCTTTTCCTCCAAGGAATGATATGATGTGGGAGATTGACACCAATATCTGGTGCACATGAATTTTAAGTTAGAAGAGCAGAAATATGAAGCTATATTGAAATGCAGGCTGCTTTGGGCAATATACTAATTTCCTTGAGGATTTGTGATCAAGTGCACTGTGTGGGATGAGGTTGATTGGGTGCCTAACTGCACTATTTGTATTGATATCCTGTACATGGGGTTAAATACATAATATGCAGCCCTTCATTTAACTAAGAGAGGAGAAAGGAGTCAGGAAACTTGGTAGAATCAGAGGTCTGTAAATCACCCTTGGTGTGTGTTTGGATACATAATATGCAGCCTTTGATTTAACTAAGAGAGGAGAAAGGAGTCAGGAAACTCGGGAGAATCAGAGGTCTGTAAATCACTCTTGGTGTGCGTGTTTGGATTCCAACTACCCATACATGTGAAACAGGATAAAAAATCAGGCAGGGATATTGAAAACTTAGAAGCGGGCAAAATCAGAGGAGAGCTCTCTTCCTGCAATTCTAGATTATTGGGTTGCTGAAGTCCATCTAAATGGAGGATTTGCTAGTCCTAAAATCTAGATATTCTGAGGCTGTGCCCTCTTCAGTGTCTCTGAAAAGGACCTTAAAATAGAACACATTATTTCATGGTGGTATGGTTTAATGCACCAAATGCAACTCTATGACTGTAAAGATAGCCTGTCCAGCTTACCATGCAAACTGCATTTCGCCCCTATATATACATGACATCACACACTGTAGCCGGGCATATGCAAAAAACATTCATGATCATCTCTACATGAACAACGTTGCCAAATTTCCAACTTAATAAAATGAAACAATCAGTCCTATTTGGGTACTCAGCTGAGGTCCACTAGATATGAAAATCTTACTTGGGATCATCATAGATATACTTTGAGATGAAAAATCCTAACAAAACAATGAAAGAAAAATACCTTCTGCTTTATTCGTGAGTTCCAGGTGTCTGAGGAAATCACTGTATTGTCAAAAGAGGTTGAAGCAAAAGTTGGACCACCTTGTGGATTTAGCAGAGGCTTTCTTACATTAAAGAATTCTTCATCACTATCATAGTCCACAGTTTTCGATGAGGCCATTCCTCGCAGAATCACTGCTAACAGAAGTGAGAGTGCCTGCATAGAAGATGTAAAATAAAGCAAAAGTCTTCTAATAAACTATACTTATTCTCTGCAGTGCTCTTATTAAAGCAAAACTTGAGAGTCTTAGCAATTCAACATGTTTCATGTTTCTAATAATGCGTGCTCGAGGACATCTGTTAAAGAAGCATATTCTATTACCCGAATGAACAATATATTGATCATAGAACAAATAATATTTAAAAGAAGCAGCATATTCATTGTTTATATCTCTAAATGAAATAGTCAATATACAATTTAATCACACTACAACTGTGATTTTACTAAGGAAAAGTTTATACATTTATAATTTATTGTTTGACAGTTGTTTTAGAGGCATGAACAAAAATATTGATCATAGAACAAATAATATTTACAAGAAGCATCATTTTCATTGTTTATATCTCTAAATGAAATGGCTTAGTCAATCTACAATTTAATCACACTACAACTGTGATTTACTCAGGAAATTTTTTTTATAATTTATTGTTTGACAGTTGTTTTAGAGGCATGCATAAACAATTTATTTGTCTTTTTTTGGTAGCTTGCATAGTCTTCACCTCTTTTCTATTTTCTATTTCCTTCATGTGCACTATTACCAACCATGTGGGAATGATTGTCTTCATGCTTGCACTATTGCATTAATCAGATGCTGCTTTGTATTCCTTCTGCATTTGTCTGCTGAGCTTTCAATTTGCACTCCTAAAAGCTTTACTGAAGTTTATAGCACGTTGATAATTATTATATCTTAAACAAAGCAAGAAAAAACCAATAGATGCTTAATACTTTGGAGCATTGTGTGTCAATTTGATGAGCAGCCATTTATGCTTATTGTCAGTTCAGCAAGACATAATGACTATTCTATACTTTAAAATAAGGACAAGCGTATTTGGATACCTGAACCACCAATACAGTTACGGCCACCCACTTACATATACCTATATTGGCTTCAACAAAGGCTCGAAGCCTTTTTAATTCTCCAGTAGCATCATGTGGAAGATCCTGCGAGGCATGACATAAGGCAGCATAAATGTTTACCAATGCAAGTAGACATGGTCCTCTAGAGAAGTCATACAAATTTTGACTGCTTTCAACTTACCTCTTCCCAGTGTTTGTTGAATACGAGATCACCCACCAAAGCAGCTTCCAGTAAAATTAAAATCGTGGTCAAAACTGCATACTGTGATCGACCCAGTTAAGTAAACCATGAAAGCTCAAACTGAGTGTCGGAAAAAAAGAAAGAAAAGAAACAGAAAATAACATACATTGAGATCTGTAGAACAAATAAAAAGAAAGGTGTTAAAATGTTTAAAATGATCCAGAAGGACAAACTAATGAAGATAACTGCTATACAAAACAATGATGAGAGGAAAGACTTATAGTGTAATGATCAACATGTAGCTTTTCATACACGTCAACTGTCAGAAGCATGGTCAGCAAGATAATTTTAACCAGGTGTGCTGCAATTTATCAGAAAAGCGATGAACTTGGATGATAGATTGTTAATGCTTAGAATTTCATTAGGATGATTAAAATATATAGCGCCAAGTGATATCATGCTCGTGCCCTCAAATATTTGCGCTTGGACTAAAGGAGGAGGTTTTATTTATATTAGCAACTGAAACATTTTAGTATGGTAATAATTAGGGTGCAACTTCTTTTCATTTTTTTTGTTCACCATCACCTTCACCAATAATTAAAAGCTTGTCAAGGCATTGCAAGGATCTGCATTTATGATCTAATTTTGTGAGTATGCAGTTTCTCTTTAAAAATTCTGTAGTCAAACTTGCCTTGCATTTTTTTCTTTTGTTGCATGTTTTTTTCTTAACTTCAGCAGATTTTCAAAGGCTTATATTGATATTTTTTGCTCTTTTTTATATTTAAGTAATTCAGAATACCTTCTCTGTTTTTTTGTTCGGCACCAAGCCACTTTAGACAAAATTAAAGAATGTATTTGAACAATTAAATCTATATGCTAGTTCAGACATGTCCTTCAGTAAACAGCTTACATGTTACCATAATTTTGTTACAGAACAATCGTGAATATAAGTGAAAAAAATGTAGATAGCATGAATTGGAGATTCACAAGAGGATAGATGATCAAAGATGTACCTAAACTAAACTAAGAGAACAAAGTAGATGATGAAAAGATGGCATAAAAATGTCAGAGCATACTTGCAAGAACATTCTGCCGACACCAAATAAACCAAGAAAAGGAACAAAATAGTAAATTCAGTATTTTTGTTTTTCTCCACATAGGCCAGTTGCTAAGGCCCTGTTTGGGGGAGCTGTTGGCAGTAGAGCTGTTGGAAGTAGAGCTGTCTGAAGTAGAGCTGTTATAAAAAGCTGTTTGCTGTTTGGTAACTACATTCGTAAAGTGCTGTGGTACTTTGTTTTGTGTTTGGTAAACAAACTGAGAAAGTATTTTTGTATGACAAAATTACCATAAAGGACATTGCATAGTATTATACAACAGAACATAATAAAACATAACATAAATTAATACATAAATATACGATATAGTATAATATTATTGTAATATAAAATAATATTATGTTAATATAGCATAATAGTAATATAATTATTAGAGTAAATTAATATTTGGTAATATAACATAATATTAAATTATTTAACATAACATATTAATGTATTATGATATAATGTAATATATATTATATTTATAGTATAATACAATAATAAAAGTATAAAATATTATAATTATTAATATAAATTAATTTCTCATAATATAACATAATATTAAATTATTTAAAATAACATATTAATGTATTATACTGTAATGTAATATAATACAATATTTATAGTATAATACAATAATAAAGGTATAAAATATTATAATTATTATTATAAATTAATTTTTCATAATATAACATAATATTCAATTATTTAAAATAACATATTAATGTATTATGATATAATATAATATGATATTATATTTATAGTATAATACAAAAATAAAGGTATAAAATATTATAATTATTAGTATAAATTAATTTTTCATAATATAACATAATATTAAATTATTTAACATAACATATTAATGTATTATGATATAATATAATATGATATTATATTTATAGTATAATACAAAAATAAAGGTATAAAATATTATAATTATTAGTATAAAATAATTTCCCATAAAATAATTTTCCGCGGTCCAGGGGCTCTTCTTCGTGGTCCACGCTCGAGGAGGACCTCAGCATGGGCCGCGAGGTTGATGATAAAAAAAAAAAACAATAGATTGATTTTGGAAGGTATGGAAAATGATTAAAATTTTTTTCTTCTAAAATATGGTTTAAGAGATGCATACAAAAATTGAAAAGAAAAATATCTTTTCTTACGGAAGGGAGTCTGACGGCTAGGGTTCTTGGCTCCAACAGATTTTTAGGTTTATAAAGGGACAAACTATGTAATTATGTTATTTTAATATGGGCATTTTTGTCAAAAATACAGCTTTCCGAAAAAGCTGAAACAGCTTCCTCCCAAAAGCTCCAAATTGGAGCTTCCTCCCAAAAGCTGTTTTCAGCTTCCCGCAAAAGCTGAAACAGCTTTTTGAAAAATTTACCAAACACAGTTTTTCATCTAAAAGTACTTTTGGAGGGCCAGAAAGTGCTTTCTGGCCCTCCAAAAGCTCCCCCAAACAGGGCCTAAGAATTAGGCTATGAACATCACATACTGGCATTTCAAGATCACCAAGATTTAGTATTACAAAGAACACATTGCTTATATAACAAAACTTTTTCTTTAAGTCAAGCCCTAAGTAGCATCTGTCACCACTTACCAATCTCTAGTCGGCTACATGATGAAAAATTGCTCACAGAATTGTTCTGCACAGTGAATGATACTAAAATGTTTTGATGCAAAATAAGTGGAGAGAGAGATAGACTCATAAGTAGGATACGAAACAGAGGCAACAGCCACTAATGGCCTCGGCAGCAACATGCCCTGTGAAAGCAATTAAACACACCAAGAACCCGATGCCCATCAACGAGCACACCAACCTGTACCAGTTATATCAAACCACTTCATCAGAAGAATCAATCACAAAAAGTCTATCATATAACATTAAAAAAAGAAACAATTTGGAACCAAGATTTAAGTTCCGCTGGTTCCAATGAAGCATGAAATTTTGCCAAAAATGGGAGTGGGAGGAAGGATACCAAGGAACTGGAAGCTTGTCAAAATCGAAACTAAAGCCGCTGCCGCCGTGACCGTGTCGGTGCCAGTGCTTCAGCATCCACACCGAATAGAGAATGAGCGAGACGCCGACGAAGGTCTGGAGGTAATTCAGAAACTTCAGGAAAAAGGCGAGGCAGCTCTGGCAGAAGCTAGGACGCATTTCTCCCTTTTTCTCTCTTCCCCCCCTCCCTCTTTCTCAAAGATAAGGAAGCGCCGACGGCATCAAAAAGCCTGAATCCCTCTCAAAAATATCGACTTTTCTCGATCAAATGAGATGAGATGATACGAATCCTAGGCTCCGAATCCGGCATTTTGGCTGGCATTTTTTGTTTCATGGAAGGGGGTGGCGGTGGGGGAGATGATTGGAGGGGGAAGCCGGGAAAAGGGAGGGATGGAAGCGGGACGAGTTGGAGCTGTCGTTATTGGGAAACAGAGGGGTCTATTATTGCCTTGGCTTTGGACGCGAAGGGACCGGAAGGCGCGGGAACCAGAGGGCTCCACTCTGTACCGTCCAATTTGTGTCCTGTCGAATCACGCGTACGCGTGGACAGCCTTACAATCGCGCTGTGATCCGCTCTCTAAATAACTCTTTTTTTTTTTTTGGCAGCTGTATGTTTTTTTTTTTTTTTAAGGGTTGGGATGTGGTGCGGTAAGACGGTTCTAGACATAACGGGAGGCTCTCGTTTCAGGACAGGGACTATACTTTCTGCATGAAGAAGCAGGGCCGGCCCAACCAACCTAGGCAGTCGCATAACGTTGCAGCCCAAAGAAAGGCCCACGCCCACCGAACTTCCTATAGCTACAGTGAGTCACGGTAGAGCTATTGACTACGGGCTACCTCGACAAGACGTGGGAAAACCTAATCGCCGTCCGCCATCGGCCATGGCAGGCAAGAACCTGTTCGACAACCTATTCCTTCGCCACCGACCTACTTCCCGCCTCCCAACGGACCCTTCCCTTCTTTGCAAGAAAACACCGGAGAACAGGGGACTCCTTCCCCTCTCCCTCGCCCTCTCGCAGTCACTGATAGTGATCAAACCCTCCCATCTCTTTCTGATCCCTCCTTCCTCGCGCGCTCTTGTAAGAGGAGGGGGGGAGGGGGGGGGGCGGTGGGAGGAATCCTAGCGCGGCCCCGCCTGATAGACGAATCCGTGATTCTTGCTTGCTGAGTGGACTCTGAAACCGTAAAGGGATTCTTGGTGCTCGTCGCGCCTGCCTCGCAGGTAAAGGGACTCGTCTCGCACTCTCGCTACTGTTTTCTTCTTGATGATTTCTGATTCTCTTCGGAGTTCGTTACCTTTGAATCTTTGATCTGACGCCGAAATGGATCTTGAGCCGCAGACGGCACAAAAATAGGTAGATTTATTCGCAATACTGATGCTGGTCAGGGAGTATATGTTGGTTAACTGCCTCCTTTATCCTAATTTATTCCTTGCAGGTTCTAAATTTTTCTGAAAGAATTATCAGTTGGACCTATTGTTCAACCATTTTATTGCTAATAGTATCTTAAGTCTGATGATGAAAATGAGCTAGGAGGAGCTGCAGAGTACTTTTCATAAATGAATGTTCCTTTTCCAGTCAAGCGGATCTAGAAACTTGGCAAAAGTGCAATAAGAGTTAAAATTTTTTCAGAAAGAAGAAAACATAGTTGTGGAGCATAATCACAAAATTTAGTGATTTAGTGCTGCTTCTTCAGTATTTTTCATTTATTTTGACTTGGTAGTAGCGGTAAGTTCAGATTCAGTAGTTTCTTTTGTTGTTTTTGTTTTTCATTTTGTGGCATATCAGACATTCAGATGCTGAAGTTGTTGATTTAGAGTTGGTCTTCTTATGCATCTTTTATCATCTTTCTCTGTAATAAAATATTGAGGTTCTATTACTTTTTGGTTTTGGTAATTTCCAAACTTTTTTCTTGAAGGTTTAAATGATGTTGTTGTTTTTTTTTCGGTCTACAATTTGTTAAATTTAAGTGCTAGGCTGGCTTGCTTGACTTTGACATATAGGAGTTGCTTCATTTGTATGTGTTCATATATACAACATCTCTTCATTTTATCTACAATCTATCATTCTCTGGCTGTTTTTTTCATATTGTTATTTATCAAACAAATGCATTCCTTAATAGTAAAAATTCAGAATTACTTAATATGTTATTTTTTCATCATTAAAAAAACAAAAAAGACCTTCTTTAGTGAGTTCGTCCTAGTCCCCCAAATGCAGTGGGCTGCCCTTGTGAATAAGGATATGTCTGGGTCATGCTGTAGCCGTTTCTTTTCAGATTTATGCAAGCAGATGGACAAAGATATTCTTAGTACTTTGAAAGTTGTGTGGAAAATGCAAAAAAAGATCAATCATTGTCGGAAAAGTTGGCAGTGTTGGCCTCCAAGCATATATACAGGTTCGTCTTAGACGATTACAAGCTATATCAGATTGTCTAGATTTTTTTTAGAGCTTTATTGATACGAAATCGATAATGAGAGATATTAATTAAATATCCATAGAAATAAACATGACCTGCAATTCTAAATGGCTAGATGCCTTGAAATATTCACTACTTTTTTCTCTTAATAGGATAAGATGAGGATAAGTGGAAGACAGATGGTGATTCTTTTTACATATTTTTTCACAAGTGTTTGCTCTGATGGGCAAGTTACAAATTTTGTATCTTTTCGTTATATTGTGGTATGGAGTGAACTTGCAATTCATTTATGGGTTGAGTGTTGAGGGGGACATGTGGAAATAGCATATACGAAGAATCAATCAAATAGGTTCATTAGTGTGAGCATTAGCAATATGGTCTTATAAATAATTTCTAATATTAAGTGATGAATAATTGTAATTCTTCTACCATGCTACTTTGTCATGTTTCATGAAAATTAGATGAGTTATGCAACAACAATTTGACAATACCATATTTTGTGATGCTAGAGTTAAATTTTGAATCAAGTGGAATGTTATTGCTTGTTATGTCTCCATGTACTATATATTGGTGGAGTGCAATCATGGTGCGCATACAATATAACATCAGCAACATCCTTGACAATATCCAGTCTCTTTTCCCAGCCACACTCAATGGCTCCTTCCTCATTCTAAAAGTATGCATGCCAAACTTCCTTTTTTTTCATATATTAATGTACAAGAAACTTTTATTTAGTAGTGGAGTAAATTCCCGTAAAGCATCACAATGTTCTGGTGCCAAATTTGGGTCGTCTAAAGCTGCAGCACCCTTGCTAGACTAAAGGTCTAAATCCAATCAATTTCAATCATAAATATCACGATGGATCTGTAGTCAACTCCAAAAGAGCCTCTGTTGCAGTATCTTACATAGATCATGGACCGAATCTTTTTTAATATCATTTGTCACAATCCAAGATCTCAGGTAAAAGGTTAGCTGGAGGGTGTTATTTGAGTTCTTTAGCCTTGTAAAAGCATCGGAGATCTACCCAATGTATAGTCGATAGAGAACTAAATACATACCTGCACTAGCCCTCACAAGCTCCTTGCCAATGAAAAATATGTCATCAAAATCTTCTGTGGCTAAGATGATGTCTCGCATGCATCTTTCCCATCAAAATGCCAAACCAAGAATGAACTTCCATTGGGCACATTTGTTTCAAATTGTATTTTGTGTGTCACACCTCAGATCCGGAACATAATTTGTCGCACCCTAGATCCAAAGCATGACATGGCCATGCTACCGAGGGGTGAAACCCTTGATAATACGAAGCCAACATTACATTTAACTTTTAGATCGATCTCAAATATAATAGAATCAATAGGAATCTAATTTTATTATTCATTAAATAATAACTAATATTGGTTCAGAGCATCTAAATCCAAACTTGAATACCAAACCTATAATTCTTACTATTCACAAAAAATACTAATTACAATTTTATAATCAATTGTAGAACTAAAATTTTGCTCTGTTACATAGATCACCAAGCTTGCTAGCGCGAACTTCAAGTCTGGACCAACCTTCATCTGTATTGATCCTATTTGTCTGGAGAGAGAAAAATAAAAAGAGATATATGAGCGACATAGCTCAGTAAGTAAACATTTTACTACCTTACTAGATCAAGTATAAGTTTTTTCCATGCTAATGCATCATTTAAAGAAAATAACAAACATTCTAAAATAAGTATTTCATAATATAGTATAATAAAACAAGTCATAAGCAAATCATGCATGCAAAAATCATTCATAATTCATAACATAACTCCATATTTATTTTTTCAAATAAATACACAAATCATTCCTCTGCCATTTAGCCATATTATAGTTAAAAATATTGCTTACAGATATTTATGCTTTGGTCACTTTATATCCGTGACAGGGCTAGTGTTTGTAATCGATATAGATTTATGTTCGTATGTCAGCTCTATACCCATTGGCGGGGTTATTGTTCGTATGGATGCTAGCTCCGGATGTCGATTTTCTCAATGCAATGGATCATATATAGCTATCTGAGAGTTTTTAGAAAGCTTATATCTTTTTTATAAAACATACATATAAATAGATAAATACTAAATGGCATGATCAGATTTATATTTCATAACAAAACTATTTTTATTAAAATATTTGTAGAACTATTTTTCATAATAAAGTATAATTTTCATAATACATATGCTGATCCATAATTTAAAGCAAAGCATGATATTTTTACAAGCAAATTTTATGCATGGAAAATATGTCGTAAGGAGTGCAAGATTTACTTGCAAGTTCAAAAACTAGGAAGGAGTACAAAATTTACTTACAAGTTCGAAAATTAGTAAGGAGTATAAGGCTTACAGTTCGAAAATTAGTAAGGATTATAAGGCTTACTTACAGTTCAAAAATTAGTAAGGAGTATAAGGTGAGTATAAGGCTTGCTTACTTCTTTTGCCTTAAGCCGTCAAACTTTACTAAGCAATTCAACCCTATTAACAACATTAAATGCGGGATTAATTTTCATTCGAATAAATAAGAAAGGAGATGGTTGGTTGGGTGACAGTGTTCGGCGGTTCCGGGTAGGTCAGGCCTAAGCGATTCGATCCATAAATCATAGGACATGGACTCGATCAGGGCCAAGGTTAATCAATATGATTCATCAATGAAGATTTCAAGGATATTCAACAGGGCCATGATGATCGATCTAGCAGGCAGCCCGACACCAGGGCGGATCAAGGCCTTTACAGGGCTCGACTCGGATTCGTAGATCAGGTCGACAAGACCCAATTCTGGATTTCTTGGACCTTCTAGAGAGAGAAAGCAGAGAGAGAAAGTGGAGAGGAGAGAGGAAACAAGAGAGAGAAATAAGAGAGGGATGACTCTCTCTCTTCTTCTTCTTCTCCTCTTCTTTTTTTTTCTTTCTTATTTGTTTCTTCTTTTCTTTCTTCCTTGGTAAAATAGAGGAGGAAAGAGAATGGCTGGTGGCTGCTGTGGTCCGGTCAGATGGCAGACGGCGGTGGTGACAACCAGCTAAGGGCGGTCAGAAAAGGATGATAAAAATAGGGGTGGGACAGGCTGGTGGATTCGTGTCTTAGTGCACTTGCCGGCGGCTGGGGGATTGGCACGGGCCAGAGGTCGACGTAAGGAAGGAGCTGTGGGCTTCGGCGATGAACATTGACGACACCAGCATACTCAAAAGAAGAGAAAGAGAATCGAAACAAGGGTACCATGTTTCGGATGCAAATTTGGCGATTGCCGGTTCCAAAAAGGCTAAGAACAATGGCTAGAAGCTTGAGCTAGAAAGGGAAGAAGGCGAAGAACTCTCACCTTGGTCCAACGAAGCCTCCAGTGGCTCTCCGGCAACCTTTTTTCAGCGACAAATTGGAGAGGAGATTTAGAGAAGAATCGTTAGATCGGCGGCGATTCTTGGAGAAACCGGTGATGGATTTCAATGGAGGAGGAGGAGGAATTAAATAGGGAAAGTCTCCGAGTCCTAGTCGAACTTGGATTGCCCTGGGAGTCCTTGATTCTTGCCAGATTCGGAGGAGGATGAGTCTTCTTTCTCAGTTGCTTCATGTTAGGGAGCACAATGGGGCTTTGGGCCTGGCCTCTTCGGGTCGGCCCACATGCCCAAGGAAAGTGCGCGACGGTCAACCGACCGGGTCCTCAGATTGTGCTTCTTGAAGAAGGCTATAGCAACTCTAGTGAAGCAAGAATAAAAGAAATAGCGAGCCAAGAATATATATAATTGTCAAGAGCATGACTTTATGGCGTTGCTTGGCATTTTCTTGTTGAAAGTGTGTCAAACGGAGGTAAACCGTGCACATAACCACACAAGCCTTTATCATGAACAAACAACTCTCTTGGAGCATTTTGGAAAAACTGGTTATCAGGAAGAAGGACCCTCCAGGAGGTATGATAAATCTATGGATGACAAGCTAATCATGCCTCGAAGAGATGATAAAATGGAACCTCCGGGGTTGTTATGCGAGAGATTTAGGTGTTTTAACATTAGTAGCTTGCTTAGTTGTGATGGAATATTATACCCATGAAGAAATTGTTGCTTCGATCGACTAATTCTTACAGGTTACCAATTTGATGTGGAATAGTTTCATTCAACACATTATTAGTCATCTTAAGCAGGCAGAGTTTATTGCAGCCCCCAATTTGTTCTGGTATTCGTCCATTCAGAGTGTTTGCTAACAAATTTCATATCAAAAAGTAATACCAGCACAATCATATCTACAAAAAAAATCATGAAGTTTCATCATTAATTTTTCTTGATTTTGCAGCAATTGGTAGTAGTCTTGTGCATTGGGTTGTCTTTTTGTTAATGTAACCAAATTGGAGCATAGATGCAATATATGTCGTAGGCTTTGCACTCTTTGATATTCTATATCTATCATGCTACATGGCACTCTTTCTCTGCAAAAGAAATATTTTCTGCAAGACATGGCATGAGGGGATTTGTGCAGCTTGCAATACCGGCGCCGTACATGTGCGATGGTTAAATGTAGACTTGCTAAACCAACATTGTGCAGGCCCAGAAAATTTTTCATGTGTACTATCAGACACCCCCAAGTATTTTTTGATATTCAAAGTTTGATTTTGACTCTTTTTTTTCTTTCACATGCTTACATGGAAGCATGTGATTGGAAGCAGTATTCAGAGTTCATCCACGATGCCTGTTTTCTATGGTACAGAGTATGCATCCTTAGATAGCTACTATATCACCCATCTCGAAGATAAAGGGCTATGGCTCATCTCACTATCCATCTTGTTTGGCACCAAACTCTATTTTTGAGATGAGTGATAGCCGTGTATTTTCAAGATGGATCACATGGTGGCTATTCAATGATTATTTTTTTTGACAATAGCCATCTAATGATCCACGGTGTAAAATATACGCAACAAAGGCTTTGGACCTAACAATAACTTGGATCTGATTTGAGGCCGTACGGAACAGTAGCAATATCACCTTAATCCCCTGTCTATCTAGGATCATGATGTGATGTAACATGAGTGGCTAAGCCTGGATTCTTTAACTTCGAGGATGCTCTCTTTCTTTGCAAGGATACGTGTTTAAAGATCCGTTCATTTTAACTTAAGAATCAAATGCTATCTCTTTCTTTTGGCTTTTAGTGATGCATCTATTTCTCAAATGGGATAGAGACTGCAGTGGAAGAAATTATATTCCACACCACGTGCACAACATGGCAGTGCGCCACTCCAATCACGGAAGATATATATAAGCTGACAGCAACCATTGAAGGATAAGTTTGAAGCCCATAGCACTAGCGGATGGTAGAGGCCAGACTCGAGGGAGATATAATCGGAGACTTATTGATTACATGCCTGTCACCCATTGGTTGAATTGAGCAGGACATGTTAGTAAAGTCCAGTCCGGTTCCGTAGGGTTTGGGTAAAGTCACCATCCCCCAACCCTCGTTCAGCTTGAAACATTCAAACCATCGCAAAAATTGCTTGGCATAATGATAAACTTGTTTTGTTATGGCATGCGTGTTATTGGTTCAAAATACGAAAAAAAAGCTCTCCGCACCTGAGAGTAAGGCCATGTATCATGGTTTGTCGTACCGGTCTAAACTGAACAGTACGGGACATACCGTACCATACCGATTCGGTATCGGTACCCCGTATAGGTGGCATACCGACACTCGATATACTAAAAAAACTCTGTATCGTACCATACTGTACCGATACTGTGGTAGTATGGCACCGATATGGGATCCGGTACCGAGACGACGAATTTTTCAATATATATTTAACCTTTCTAAACCCCGCAATGGTAGTAGTCTTGTGCATTGAGTTGTTTTTTTGTTAATGTACCCAAATTGGAGCATAGGTTGATGTGTAAGATTGAAATGCAATATATGTCAAAGACTTGGCACTCTTTCTCTGCAAAAGAAACATTTTCTGCAAGACATGGCATGAGGGGATTTGTGCAGCTGGCAATACCGGCGCGGTACATGGGCGATGGTTAAATGTAGACTTGCTAAACCAACATTGTGTAGGCCCAGAAAATTTTTCGTGCATCAGACACCCCCAAGTATTTTTTGATGTTCAAAGTTTGATTTTGACTCTTTTTTTCTTTCACATGCTGACATGGAAGCATGTGATTGGAAGCAGTATTCAGAGTTCAAAATTGATATCAGATATATTTTCAAATAAATTAATCTCTGATGCATGTAACTAGATTATAATTAACCCATTTCTGTTTCTTAGAAACAAGAGGCGTTCTCCTTGCTTCCATTTAAGTATTTGCCATTCGAGCGACCAAACATAATGATAAACCAATTCGGCATCGACGATTGACAATAATGAACAATGATCATCCAACGTAGAGAGCATGCATCCTTGGACAGGTGCTGCATCACTCATCTCGAGAATAAAGGGCTATGGCTCATCTCTCTGTCCACTTTGTTTGGCACCAAACTTTATTTTTGAGATGAATGATAGCCGTATGTTTTCAAGATGGATGATTATTTTTTTTGATGATGGCTGTCCAATAGATTCACATGCAGCTCTTCACGGTGTAAAATATGCATAACAAAGGCTTTGGACCTAACAATAATTAAGATACGATCCGAGACTGTAGATATTTATACGGAACAGTAGCGATATCACCTGTAGCGATATCACCTCAATCCCCTATCTGTCTAGGATCACGGTGTGATGTAAGATGAGTGGCTAAGCTTGGATTTTTTAATTTCGAGGATGCTCTCTTTCTTCGCGACGATACATGTTTAAAGGTTATAAAGCTCCCACCGTTCATTTTAATTTAATAATCAAATGCTATCCCTTCTTTTTGGCTTTTAGTGATGCATCTATTTCTCAAATGGGATAGAGACTACAGTGGAAGAAATTATATTCCACACCACGTGGCTCACCGCCATGCTAATCACGAAGATATTTATAAGCTGACATCAACCACTGAAGGATAAGTTTGAAGCCCATAGCACTAGCGGACGGTAGAGGCCAGACTCAAGAGAGATATAACCGAAGACTTTTTGTTGAAGAAGAGACAGAATTGTAGATGGATGGCAACATAGTGCCCAACAAAAACAAAAACAAGCCAGTCACCCGTTGGTTGAAATAGAGCATGACATGTTAGCAAAGTCCAGTCCAGCTCCATAGGGTTTGGGAAAAGTCACTATCCCCCGACCCTCATTTAGCTTGAAACATTCAAAGCATCACAAAAATTTCTATCACCCGTCCCTTACGGTAGACATGCAGAGGAATATGCAACTAGATGGTGGCTATAAAAGGCCTCGAACTCTCTCTCAACAACCACAATAACCTTAAAACACCTTGGGCCTATCAGAACCTTAGCTATGTCATCTCCAAAATTCCTCTCCACCCTTCTTCTGTTTCTAATCCTTTCATTTCTTCTTGCCTTGGCATCAGCTTCACTTGCATCCCAAGGGAGGGCCCTCCTCCAGTGGAAAGTCAGCCTCCAGAGCCAAGGATCACTTGAATCTTGGAACCTCGACACTAGTCCATGCAACTGGACTGGAATCTCATGCAACGTCACACGTCGAGGCCGACATGTGATCACGGAGGTGAATCTGGCCCAAAAGGGTCTGGCAGGAACGCTAAATGCTCTCAACTTCTCCCTCCTATCATCACTTACCAGTCTCAACCTCACGTTCAACCAGCTCTATGGAAGCATCCCTCCCACCATATCTGCTCTTTCGAAGCTCATCTCTCTTGATCTCTGCACTAATAACTTTGCAGGGACAATTCCATTGCAGATCAGCTCTCTGACAAAGCTCAACTCTTTCAATCTTAGTGAGAATCAGATAAGCGGTTCCATCCCTCCTTGGCTAAGTAATATGACAAGGCTTAACTTCTTATACCTATACCAAAATAACCTTTCAGGTACCATCCCTAAGGAATTAGGAAGGCTTGGGAATCTCTTGGAGTTGAAAATCTACACCAACCATATAACAGGTTCCATCCCTCCCACTTTGGGAAATTTAACCCGGCTTCAATTATTGTTTTGCTCCCACAACGGGATATCTGGCTCCATGCCTCCCGAATTAGGGAATCTCATAAACCTGGTTTATTTAGGCATGGGTAATAACAGTCTGACAGGTTTCATCCCTCTTAGCTTGGGAAACTGGACCAAGCTTAACTGGTTCTTTCTTTGGGGTAATCATCTCTTCGGCTCCATTCCTTCTGAAATAGGAAATCTAGCGGAGTTAACTATGCTAGAACTCTCAACAAACAATTTAACAGGTTCCATCCCCACCAGCTTAGGAAATTTAACCAAGCTTAATATTATGTACCTTTGGGGCAATCATCTCTCGGGATCAATTCCTCATGAAATAGGAAATCTAATGGAGTTAGCTAATCTAGACCTCTCAGCAAACAATTTAACAGGTTCCATCCCCACCAGCTTAGGAAATTTAACCAAGCTTGAAATCTTGTACTTCTTTAAAAATCAGATCTCTCGATCGATTCCTCATGAATTAGGAAACTTGGTAAGCTTGAGAGATTTGGAAATCAATACCAACCTTTTAGATGGTTCAATCCCTGCTAGTATAGGAAATTTAACCAAGCTTGAAATCTTGTATCTCTTTAAAAATCAGATCTCTGGATCGATTCCTCCTGAATTTGGAAACTTGGTAAGCTTGAGAGATTTGGAAATCAATACCAACCTTTTAGATGGTTCAATCCCTACTAGTATCGGAAATTTAACCAAGCTTGAAATCTTGTACCTCTTTAAAAATCAGATCTCTAGATCAATTCCTCCTGAATTAGGAAACTTGGTAAGTTTGAGAGATTTGGAAATCAATACCAACCTTTTAGATGGTTCAATCCCTGCTAGTATCGAAAATTTAACCAAGCTTGAAATCTTGTACCTCTTTAAAAATCAGATCTCTGGATCAATTCCTCATGAATTAGGAAACTTGGTAAGCTTGAGAGATTTGGAAATCAATAACAACGTTTTAGATGGTTCAATCCCTGCTAGTATCGGAAATTTAACTAAGCTTGAAATCTTGTACCTTTTTGAAAATCATATATCTGGCTCGATCCCTCCATCTTTTGGAAGCTTAACCAACCTTACTGATTTGCGCTTATTCGACAATCGACTATCTGGTTCTTTGCCTCAGGAATTTAACAATTTTACAAATTTGAAATTTCTCGACTTGACGAACAACAATTTTTCTGGCCATTTACCACATGACATATGCAAAGGAGGAGTTCTATTTCATCTCACTTTGAATAACAATCATTTTGAAGGTCCGATTTCCAAAAGCTTGAAAAACTGTACAAGCCTAGTTAGAGTCCGACTTGAGCAGAACCAACTATCTGGGGATATATCTGAAAATCTTGGAGTGTATCCACATCTCTCATACATCGATTTAAGCTTCAATAGGCTGTCTGGTAAGCTCTCACCAAATTGGGGAGGATGTCATAATTTGTCGCTCTTAAGAATCTCTGACAACAAGGTTACAGGAAGCATACCAGCAGAACTTGGAAAGTTGACTCTACTGCAAGAACTTGACCTTTCCTCAAACTATCTATCAGGAGAGATGCCGAAGGATCTGAGCATGTTAACTAATCTATATAACTTGACTTTGAGCAACAACCAACTTGTTGGAGAGGTATATCCAGAATTTGGAGAACTATCTAATTTGGAGATTCTTGATCTATCAGCAAATCAACTAAGGGGAAGGGTACCAGAACAATTAGGTAACTGCATAAATCTTTATTCGCTGAAGCTTGGAAACAATCATTTTAATGGAAGCATTCCCTTTCAAATTGGAAATCTAGTAAACCTGCAAGCCTTCCTCGATCTAAGCCACAACTCATTTACTGGAGAGATACCACCACAATTTGGCAAACTGGATAAGCTAGAAGTTCTGAATCTATCACACAATGAGCTGACTGGTCATGTTCCGCCTTCTTTGAGTGGTATGAAGAGCTTGTCATCTGTAGACTTATCATACAATGAATTAGAAGGCCCACTACCCAACAACAAAATTTTCCAGAATGTTTCAGTGGAAGGGTTCAGCCACAACAAGGGCTTGTGTGGTGCAGTGAAAGGTTTGCCTTCATGTGGCTTGTTTACAACTAGCAAAGATGATTCAAATAAGCACCACAAACTTCTCTTGTTAATTATTGTTCCTAGTCTCTTAGTTCTATTTGTTGTATTTGCTCTGCAAATTCTGAGGAGGAAGAAATATACGAGAAATGATGCAAGTATTGAAGAAAGTGGATTCTCTATTTCGAACTTCAATGGAGAAGACGCATACGATGGCATCATTCAAGCAACAGAGAATTTTGATGCCAAGTATTGCATTGGCACTGGAGCATTTTCCAGTGTTTACAAAGCACTGCTGCCAAGTGACAAGTTGGTAGCTGTGAAGAAATTTCATCCATTAGAAATTGAAGAGTTGCCAAGCAAGCAAACTTTTTGGAATGAAATACGGGCACTGACCCAGATCCAACATCGGAATATTGTGAAGCTTTATGGTTTTTGCTCCAGTGCTCGACATAAGTTTCTTGTTTGTGAATATATGGAGAGAGGAAGCTTGGCAAACATTCTCCGAAGTGAAAATGCCTCTAAATTGGATTGGTCTAAGAGAGTGGATGCTGTAAAACATATTGCTCATGCTCTATCATACATGCACCATGATTGTGCTCCACCATTAGTGCACCGAGACATAACAAGTAATAATATTCTACTTGATTTAGAATACAAGGCTTGTATTTCGGACTTCGGTATTGCTAGACTTGTAAAGCCTGATTCATCTAATTGGAGTATGCTTGCAGGCACACGAGGATATTTGGCCCCAGGTATGCTGCAATTCCATTTTTCTAACGTAAAAATAATGGCCTTACAAATTTGTTTATATTTTTTAATACATTGTTTAAGATATGTTAAGAGCATCTTTAGGTTTATCTCTCTAGAAAAAAATGGTACCATAGCTATGACCATGGTAACTTATCAGCATTACACACTTCCGTACTCCTCGAAGAAATAGTAATTTTTTTTCCTCAAAAAGGTTTTTTTTTTCTTGCTTGTTCTTATTAGGATTAGCTAATTACATGTTATTCTCCATGACATTCATATGACCAAGTCGATATGAAGATATGTTTGCTTAACATTTAATGCTATTACATTTTCAAAGCTATAATTTGTACTATACTATGTAATGCATAGTAAACTATTGATTACATGGTGACTTGCTTTTGTGGGGGACAGACACAATTGAGAATGCTCTGAACTTTTTGCATTAAATCAGATACCCTATGTTGCAGTTACAAGTGGACTCTACAGCTAATTAAATCAACGTAACTAGCTCTATTAGAAGTGGTTGACAATAAAAATTTGATTATATATTTTTCCATTCTATTACAGAGCTTGCATACACAATGAGGGTTACTGAGAAATGTGATGTATATAGTTTTGGAGTAGTAGCACTTGAGATTGTAATGGGAAAGCATCCAGGAGATCTCATCTGTACTTTATCTTCTTCCGTCGGTGAAAACACCTTTCTAAAAGATATATTAGACCCGCGACTACGACCTCCTACAACTCAAGCTGCAAATGAGTTAGTTGTAGTAGTTATGACAGCATTTCAGTGTTTGGATAACAATCCGCATTCTCGTCCAACAATGCGAAATGTATCTCAACGGCTATCTACCATCGGGGCACGACCAAACTCCCAACCTTTGGACATGATTAAGTTATGTCACCTAATCCATGTCAAGGTATGATAGAAAATAGATATTTTGTCAAAAATAGCCATCATTTAATATATAGTTTATCTCCTTTTTTTGGGTTCGAGAGAGTTAGCAGAACTTGATTCTCTTGTTTATATGTTGTACAGATAAGTTCTTTATGTTGTAGATTCATATCAACTAACAGATAGATATCCCTTCATGCTTTTATTATTGGAAATTGTAGACTTATCTTGACTGAGTTCTCACAAGAATTAATTTATACTCAAGCATTTTATTAACCTGGTCGATTCAAAAAAATTATTGCCTAATATGGCCATGCTGGCAGCCAGTCACAACCGTTGGTTCCTATGATGATGGGCGTACTTGATGAATAAAGCCCACAAAAATTAATGGCCGTGATTGGCTGCCTGTGCGCCATGGTGCATGCAGTGTAGGTAATAATATCTTGTCAATGTGGCACAATATGCACTGCCAACCATAGAAATTGTGTTTCTCACGGAGCAATATACTTGTAAGTAGAAACTCATGTTTACCAAGAAAATATGAGAACTTGCATGTTTTTGCGAGGAATTTCGGGGGAAAAACTGCAGTGGGCTATTTAGGTTGGGCTAGTTGTTGTCTCGATGCCTTGGAATTATGCTGGATTAGATTTTATTTATTGGACCAGCATTGGATTGTATGGTTTCTTAGGCTTGGACATCGCATGTCCCCCCTTTGTCTCCTCTATTTATCTTTGCTTCTTCCTTTCTTTTTTGGCTTTCTCATTTCTTAGCTTCGATTTGTACTTCATTTTATTTATCAATAGAATAATATAATAGGTTTCATTAATTTGCTCAAAAATATAATAATATTTGTAATGTAGGTTTTAAAGTTTGAGATTCAACTATGTAGTCATACGTGACTATGGTGATGGAAATGCATCGATATTTGCTAATGAATGAATAGTTACACTTTTTTGTTGAAAAGAAAAAAGTTTAACCATTTGAGCTTGAAAATTTGCTAAAAAGAAAAATTGAGCTTAAAAAACTAAATAAAAGTTTGGGCTCGGATTGATGACATACTAGTCAATTAAACAAACAACCCAAGTTTGGATTTCTATATATATAGCTAGGCAGATGGATAGATAGATAAATAGATAGATAGGTGTATATATACATACATATGTATGTATGTGTGTGTGTGTATATATATATATATGTATGTATGTATATGTATATGCACAAATCTAAGCATCTTACCAGTTCACTACTACTCGACTCATTTGTATTCCTTCTCCCCAGCCATCCAAGTTAGCCCTTGACCAACGAAAAGACAACCATTGCTTAGAAGGTGGCACTCCTACCATATTTCCTTAATAAAAAATAAAATGAAAAAATAAAGAGCAATGTAGAAAGAACGTTGTATCATACTCAAAATCTTTTGTAGAAATCATATTTAATAAAATTACAATGCACCAATATTAATACTCAAGTTGCATTAAAATTTAAAAGAATAATAGTAAAAACACAATCCAAGTATTGCAACTTTATAGGATTACCTCCGGGCTCAATACACCAGACATTGATATAATGCCTCCTACCATAACTTGCATGTCCAGTGGACACATCTTGACACTGAATTCCCCTTATTTATTATCCATGTTCTATTCCTTTCATGACCCCAACTCAAATTATCTAGATTATCTCAGATAATTAGAAAAAAATTCCAATATTAAATATCATTAATCTTTTGTGTTGTTTGTTTGCAGAATGAGGAAGCCTGTTGAACCTGTTGAAAAAATTCTGGTAGAAGGTGACAGGAGTGAGGAAATTCGGAGTTGGGCACAATTGATATTTGCAAAACAAGAGAGTGCAATATATTCGGTCAAAAGAAAACAATCTTTGCGAGCTCAATACATATATGGTTTTATATTTTTCCTGACAAATTTATTGGCCTGTTTGTTCGTGACTACGGGCACAAATTTCTCCATATTCTTCATTGTAGGTCACTATCCAGTCCATCATGTATGCCTCTTCATATCGAGCATTTGACAACTATATTAAATAAGTTCGTACTTTAGTTAATAATTTTGATATGCACTTCAAAACTAATATGAAAATTACTCTAAGCTGTGATCTTTATACTCAGATCTGCTACTTATTGACCAATAGTTCTGAACTTTGCATATGGAATGGATAAATCCTTTGCAATTCTTTCTTATCCATAACCAGATTATAATGTACTCAAAACTTCCTCAATATTAAAATTTTCTTCTCTCGAACCTCCTTTAATTATCACAACAGTACTAGATCAATGAATAAATAATTTTGTTTGGAAAGGAAAATGAATAATGCATGTTTTTACAGATATATCATGGGTATATTAAATACCTTTCTAAGTTTCCTTTGAGAAAAGAGTATCTTTGTAATTGTAATCTGCTATAATCCATTTCTTTATTTTACTAAGAAATAGTTAGCTCAATTAATCTTGGAAGAATAACATTTTTAATTTTTAGGTTGCTTATCTCACATTGGGAAGCAACCTGATATATTTACACTAGCATATTAAATACCTTTCTTTTGTTTTGGGAAAAGAGTATCTTTGTAGTTGTAATCTGCTATAATCCATTTCCTTATTTTATTAAAAACAGTTAGTTCAATCAATCAGGGATGAGTAGCACTTCTAATTTTTAGGCTGCCTATCTCACATTGGGCACTAATCCAATATATTTACAGTAACAAACTTCTTCACTTCCTAATTACATTGTAGATCATAAATAGAAACTTTAAACAGGAGATGTGCCATACGATTTACAAGCTTATTATCATGTAAATCATGTTTTTACGCTTCAATTATCTTTCCAGATATTACAGTATGTGGAATTGATGGTGATGAATGTTTTCATGCTGCAGGCATGCTTCGTATATGCTTAGGGTGCTTCATATCCTTCAATAAGGACAATTCAGTGAGCCTCCAGTTTTTTTCTAGCTAAAGTCTTGTATATAGCTATTCATTCTCATTATTATCAGAATATGACATAATAATTGTTTCAAATAAAGTCCTTCATGGCTGTAATTCCACACCTACATTTTGTGGAAGAAATGGTTCAGTGGGAATAAACTTCTGAAAAGTTAATCTATTAGGAACCTTGACAAATATTCTCGGATATTTTTCTCATTTATGTTTGTCACTACACTTAGAGCTGAGGAGCTGCAAGAAGCTCGCAACTCATGGCATTCTAGATGTTGGGCTTTAAGGGTTGCTATATATCTATTGTCAGTGACGGCTCCAGTCATCATCCCTCCACGTTTCATCCAATTATATGGTATGCTAAAAGTCATCGAGCATGACATTTATGTTATTGAATGTAATTGTATCATTTAATTTAACTGAAACAGTTTATGTAGTTTCTCTAGATCATGGAGGTTTTTTTCCTGTTCTTATTTAATCTACAAAACTGTATTATCATTATGCCAATTTCTTCCACGACAAAACAGTGCGTACGTCTTTTTTTTTTTTTTGCATCACAAATAATAATGTCAGAATGATGCTAAGTCGTTGGATTTTATGCAGAGCTGCTAACGTATAAACTTTACCAAAGATTTCAAATTTTTTGTTTGTCCTTCCACCTTTTGACATTAAGAAGCTAATTTACTAAGAATACAGCATGTGTGAATTAATAAGATGTGTGTGTCTATGGGCTTTATTTCTCTATCCACCAGGAAGCTAGGAAAAAAAGAACCAAAAGAATCTTCTGGGAAAAAAGGACAGGAGACAACAGCTATTTTACCTTTTTCTTTTTGCAGGCGAAGTTGCTCACGTAGGAACGCTCGCACCTTCGGCGAGCGTAGGATGTTGCCGAGGTTTGTTGCGGAGTCTGCTCGAGCACTGGCAATGGAGTCCAGACTCACCACCCTTGCAGACACACCCTTGATAGCTCGGGACACCTGGGGTTCCTTCTCTGCTCAGGCAGCTCCTCGGACGGTGTTTTCCACCTGGGAGCCCCCACCCCCTAGTTTTCTCAATGTCAACTTTGACGGGTCGGTGTTGGATGGAGGTACACGAGGCGGGGCAGGCTTCGTCATATGGGACCCTCACTCCAGGGTAGTGGCAGCGGGCGGTTGCCGGTTGTTCGACATATCAGTTCCAGGGGCGGAGTTGCGAGCTGCCTGGGCAGGTGTTCGCCATGCGCGGCAGGTACTGCGGGCTAGCTCGATCATCTTGGAGGGCGATTCGGCTACGGTTATTGGATGGATTCGGCGGAGACCGAGTGGTGAGAGCACTGACCACCCTCTAATCCGGGACATTGGGATGATGGTGAGGGATGGCATGGCCTTTGAGGCCAAGCATGTATTCAGAGAGGCCAACGGGGCGGCTGACTGGGTGGCTGCATACGCGGCCCACCATTCAGGATACGCCCTATGGGCAGGAGAGAGTGAGATGCCGTTGGCACTACGTGAGATTGTGTATTTTGATTTTCTTGGGTGTATTCGGACACGCGTTGTCTGAAGAACCCGTTAAAGCAAAAAAAAAAAAAAAGTTGCTCACGTAGGTGCAGGGTAATTTTGTAATCCTTCCATGCGCTTCTTATTTGTGTAGATTCTAATAATGCCAAATACATTTTCTGCATGCACCCATGTGTAATTTGAATTCGAAATTGCAGTTATAATCTTATTTTATGATAGTTATATTTATATATTTTATCTGTCTTCTTCAAATTTTCACACTTATGGAATTTTCCATCGAAATTGCTAATGTAGAATTTGAATTCTATCAAAAGCATGCATCAAGAAGTGATTAAAGAAAATAGTTTTAATCACAATTAATGAAAAGTCGCCACTTTTTCAAAAGATGTTCTATTATAGTTACTTGCCTTTTATATATATTATTAACAAGTTACTACCTGGAATCCTAGATAATTTAATTTTGTGTTTTGGTCTCCCCCCTCTTGGAATCCTTTATTTCCTTTTCTTTTTTCCATTTTGCCAGAATTCGAATATCTTAATTTTCTGTCAACTGCCTCCACCAACTGTGAAGTCCTGAAAATTTGTTGCATAGAATGGGAACACAAGCGGTGGTGGGTGCAGGAAAAGTTTGCAGGCCCACAGATACATGCTAAATAGTATAGTTAGCTTAGAAAAGGATGATCTGAAGGTAGGTTGTCACGACATGTGATCACCTATAGGTTTTGCCATGCTCACAACTATGTATACATTTTTGTCTTAACAAGATGCTGAATGATATTATTTTTATCTTATTTAGCTTGGGATTCAACTTTTGATGCTCTTAAGGATAACTGGTACGTCTTGCTAAATATAGAATCCAATATGGACTAAAGTACCGTACCATGCTGGTTCCTTCTATGGTGATTGTACAGTATCATACGGGTAAGATACCATCACCATACACCCATTGGTACCATACCGTAATGCAGGGATGGAACCATGTTGTCTCTTTTGTTGTAGTGGTTGTCTTTGTGAGAGAGAGGGGGGAGGCAGGAGGAGGCTTGAGGAGCATATAATTTTGTTAAACCAATCCATAGTTTAGGTGGTAAGGCCTTACCTCTCTATGAGGCTTGTCCTATATCCCGATCACTATGATGCTAGGATATCCAATAATAAGTTTTGCATGAACTAGGAATGATTGTTGACTTTGAGCCTTTAGTTTGGTCATACTCTTAAGTATGGGCATGAGTGTGCAATGCACAGATTGAGTTAAATGGTGCAATCCCGCTTCAGCTAGTGTTCCTAGATTCATTCCATGTATGTGGCTTGGAATGGGGCCTTGTAATGGGATTTAAAAGAAAAAAAACCTGTCTCCTCATCTGAACTTAAATATCAATAACAAAGCATAAATAATATATTTCAACTATTGGCTCTTGATGATTAAAACTCTATAAGGAAATAGATAAAAAATAATAAAGCTTGTAAACATGAATTAAAATACTGAAAATTTTGAACTTGGAGATTAATATAGCATAAACTATCATAAGGTTTAGGAATGTGTATAAATATCTTGCAAAATTTTATAGATAATACTATAACTTGAATATGATTTCTGAACTTAATATGTATGTTAAGAAAAAACTGATATCAAAGGGACAATGAGAATAAATTCAAATTGAGCTAGCATTTGATAATGAATGTTTAACCAAAAAGGAATTGGTGCAAACAACTGAATGTTAAAATTTTTTGATAATGAGAATATATTTCTTACCCTTTCTCTTCATCTCATTGTTTCCCCTGGATACTACTAGACATTGGATAATTCCATGGGAGGTGATCATTCTGTCCCTCGATGTTTGTCCGTCGTTGTTTTGATTGCCGGGTTCTCTCTCCTTTGATGTCCGTCCGTTGTTAAAAAGGCCATGTGGCTGTTGCCTTATCAGAAAAATATAATGGATTCCAGAATTATGTGCTTTCTTTATCAGCGGAGGAGAAAGTTTAGAAAAACTTGGCATACAGATTAGAAGTTAGTTTTGTAGAAAAATTTATAATCACAGTACCGACAAATAGAATACCGAAAAAATCATACAAATATATAGAAAAATTTACTGTTCATCGTCGGCCGCTATTGATAAAATCTTGTTGACAGCTTGTAACCACGGTCAAGAAAATAAACTGAACAATTACTATCAATGAGTATACGCATCTAGACTAAAAATTTTCTCCTCTCCAATTTCTATATAGTAACTTTCAATGAGGCAAACAATTACTAATAACTGTTTATATAGGCTACGGTATCCTGGATGGAGAGGAGGACATAGTCTTAGGATTAATTTTAATTTTGGACCCTTCCATCAAGCAACCTTGTCTTTAAAACAGATCCTACACTTTTTTTACCACACCAAAAGCCATTATCGAGACAGACCCAGATCCAAAGAGCTGTGTGGGTCATATTAAACTTATTGGGCTTTATTGGCCATCCAACTTTGAACCTCAAGTGACGGTAGTTGGATGGGAGGTATGAGCAAAGAGCAGGCTTGAACTATGGTTATAGCATTTTTTGGTCCATTGTTCTTTGGAAAGGTAACTTTAGAAAGCTTGACAAAGGAGCTGGTGAAAGAAAGCATGGAGGTCTAACTAGGCTGGAGCCCTAGTTCTACATTTAAAACTTGGGACGTGTTACCTCGAGTATTTGGTCTAAAATGACATGTGTCAACAATGACTGATAATGCTAACAACCGACAGCCCTCGCAGCCTGTCGTTGTGGCAACACCACAATCTGCACCTGATCAATGCTACATGCTAACCACACAGACTGATTCCACACTACAGCCGCACCACCTGCCGTTACTTGGCTATTAGTGCATGCCACGTTAGCTTAGATAACGACAAATCCGGCTCGCCGATATAAAGGGGGGCCTGGGAGACCTCAGGTAAGATATTCATTTCACATAGAGTACTACACTCTGCTGAAATCTTCTTTCTTCCACTCTATTGCCTGTCTATTCTGACTTAGGCATTGGTGGGTCCTTCGTTAGAAACTGTGGAGTGATCGATTAAAACTCCGTTTGATTTTGATGAGCTCAAAGCATTTGAGTATATCTTGTGATTACTAATGAATTCAATTGAGTGTTTCAGTGAAAATCCTGTCCAAGTGTCTCTAGACTTGGTTCATAGCATTTTGGATAAGTTAAGAAGTCTGCATGAACCAATGTCTGAGATACGAGTCGACTCCCGAGTTTCACGAGTCGACTCCAAGCGTATCAAGGTCACTGGCACGAGCTCGAGTCGACTCCTGATCAGTACGAGTCGACTCCGACCGAAAACAGACAGAAGGACATAAGAGCAGTTTTTCAGGTCTGAGATTCGAGTCGACTCCAGTGGAATGCGAGTCGACTCCCAGCGGTACACACAGAAAAAGTCAGAGAGCGTTTTATGGACTCTGAGATTCGAGTCGACTCCAGTGGAACGCGAGTCGACTCCCAGCGGTACACAAAGAAAAAGTCAGAGAGCGTTTTATGGACTCTGAGATTCGAGTCGACTCCCGCAGTACGCGAGTCGACTCCGAGACTGTGCGACCATCGACAGACAGAAGACCATGTTACTGCCTCTGAGATTCGAGTCGACTCCCAGACAGCTCGAGTCGACTCCAAGACAAGCTTCACGTCAAAAGGCAGAAGACCAACTTTCGGAAACTGAGAGCCGAGTCGACTCCAAGGAAGTTCGAGTCGACTCCAAGACTGGATGAGCCAAAAGACAGAGAATCGGGAGTTCGGGCTCTGAGATTCGAGTCGACTCCCAGGACAGTCGAGTCGACTCGAGTGGACAAAATTCAAATTTGGATCCACGGACTACAGAGGATGAGCCGACTCCAAAATTGCCAGGTCAGCGCCAGAAGTTGGCGAGTCGACTCCGGGTCAAGACGAGTCGACTCCCAGTCAAGACGGCAACTTTAATTCAAACTGGGAACAGTTGCCGAGTCGACTCCGGAAAAGCTCGAGTCGACTCCTGCTACAGCCGAGTCGACTCCTGATCGCGCGAGTCGACTCCAACCCACCAACGGTCACATTGTCAGGCTGCGCAGAGTGTGCAGAACGGCCAGAAAAAGCAGAGTAACGGCTAGTTTCCGTGGGGGTTGGCTTAAATAGCCACAGAAGACTGTAGCAAGGTAGAGAACACACATTCCACTCCTAGCATTCAAGTCTTCAAGCTCTCTAAGTGCTCTTCAACGAGAAAAAGGGAAGATCTGCATTTACTGCTCCACCAACATCTTTCCAGCATTCAAAGCTTCCTCCTCCTGCTTTCAAGTCGATCACTCTTTCAAGAGGAGACCGGAGTTCCAGAAGCCACACCTCTTCACCATCTTAAAAGCGTTTGAGGGCTTCTAACTCCTTTACGATTATATTGTTTTAAATCTGCTTTTTGAGAAGCTATTTTCTGTTTTCTTCTATCTCGTGTATTTACTTGATTCAATCGGGGGATTGAATCAAGGGGATTAAGGTTGGTTGGTGAGCCGGTTTAAAACCAACGAGTGTAAGGGTTTGATTGTGAGCCCGGAAAAACAATCGGGGTTGGTTCTAGTCGGTGAGCCTGGGAAAACCGACCGAGTTCGTTGTGAGCTCGTAAAACAACAAGTTCGGTTGTGAGCTTGCAAAACAACCGGCTGTAATCCAAGGGGGTTATAGTGAAATTCCCAAGTGAGACTTGGGGAGTGGACGTAGGAGCAAGGGTTAGCTTCGAACCACTATAAAACTTTGTGTTTGTAGTGCATTGTCTCTCATCTTCTTCCCCACACATTACTCACAGCACTTAGCTTTAATTAAATAACTGGCTATAGTATTTAGTTAATCATCCACAAAGTTTTAATTAGCTAAGTTAATTTAAAAACCCAATTCACCCCCCCCTCTTGGGTTGTCTATCTGGGCAACAAGTGGTATCAGAGCCAAAAACTCTTCCACTCAAGAGTTAAAAGATCAAAATGACAACCCCATTTGGATCTTCTCACATTGAGGGTCAGTCCACCCAAAGACCTCCTTTCTTCAATGGATCCGACTACTCATACTGGAAGGCTAGGATGAGAATATTCATCCAAGCCCAAGACTATGAGATGTGGACCATTGTAGTGAATGGCCCATACATCCCATCCACATATGTAGAGGGTGTTAAGGTACCCAAACTAGAAACGGATTGGGATGAACATGACATGAGGAAGGCACAACTAAACTCTAAAGCAATGAATGTGTTTTATTGTGCCTTAGACCGTAATGAATTCAATAGAGTTTCAACTTGTAATTCTGCAAAAGAAATTTGGGACAGACTTGAAGTGACCCATGAGGGCACGAATCAAGTCAAGGAATCCAAAATAAACATCTTGGTTCATAAATATGAACTATTTAAAATGGATTCAAATGAAACAATCACAAGCATGTTCACTAGGTTTACTGATATTGTCAATGGCCTAAAAAGCCTTGGCAAGAACTATACTAACAGTGAACTTGTCAGGAAAATCCTTCGGTGTCTACCAAGGTCGTGGGAAGCCAAGGTGACGGCGATCCAAGAAGCTAAAGACTTGAACAAGCTTCAACTTGAAGAGCTCCTTGGATCCCTGATGACGCATGAGCTTAACATGAAACAACACAACGAGGAAGAGTCCTCCCATAAGAAAAAGGTAATAGCTTTAAAATCTACTTCTTCTAACAAGGACCTGTCTTGCAGCAGCAGCAGTGAAGAGGAAGAAGATGAGGAAGATGGTGGTGAGGCACTTCTTGTGCGCAAGTTCAAGAAGTTTATCAACCACAAGAAGACGTATCATCAAAGGAGAGGTCCCTCAAATTCTTACCGCAGAGACAAAGGTAAGAAAAGGGAAAATGAGGGGATTGGGTGTTACGAGTGCAAGAAGCCGGGACACATAAGAGCAGAGTGCCCCTTACTGAAGAAGGGGAGTAAGTACAAGAAGAAGAAGGCACTTGTCACCACCCTATCGGACTCCGACGTATCATCTTCATCATCGGATGAAGAACAAGAAGAGAAGGCCAATTTCTGTTTCATGGCCAACGAAAATGAGGTATTTCCGATACGCATTTTGATTTTACATTTGATGAACTTTATGATGCGTTCAATGAATTAATGATTGAGTATAAGAATATAAATGTTAAAAATAGAGAACTAAAAGTAACTAACCAAAGTTATATTCATAAGCATGATTCATTAATTAAGGATAAAGATAATCTCACCAAAGAAAATCTAGAACTTAAGACAAGCAACCAACTCCTAATTAAGAAGACTAACACCTTAACGAAAGATATTGAGAAACTAACAAAGGAATTTTCAGATCTCAAAAACCATAAACAAGTCTTAAACAAGGATCTAACTAAAGAGCTAAATGATCTAAAAACCGAAAATCAGACATTAACCAAAGAACTAAACAAATACAAACCCTTAGTTGAAAAATTCACATATAGTTCTGAAAAGTTAAACATGATACTTAATAATCAACGAGCCGTATTTAATAAAGCGGGTTTAGGGTATAAACCAAGGAATAAGCAAAAACTTCTTAGTAACTTCTTTGTTAAAGCTGGGGAAACTAAAATTAAGAAAATAACTTGCTTTTGTTGTGGAATAGTAGGACATAAAGCAAATGCATGTAATTTTAGGAAAAGTAAAACTAAAAGAAAAAATAAAAGGGTATGGGTTCCAAAAGGAACCAACTTGACTAACCATGAAAGACCCAAGAAAACTTGGGTACCTAAGATGACATGATTTGCTTGTGTAGGAGTGTCTTGCAGCCAAGGTCAACAAAAACTGCTGGTATTTGGACAGTGGCTGTTCAAGGCACATGACGGGTGATAAAGATCAATTTTTCACCCTTGAAGCTAAGAAGGGAGGTGCTGTGACTTTTGGAGACAACAACCAAGGTCACATCATTGGTATTGGTAAAGTTCAAATCACCCCTTCTACCTTTATAGATAATGTTAGATATGTTGATGGTCTTAAGCATAACTTGTTAAGCATTAGTCAATTATGTGATAAAGGATATGATGTTATGTTTAAACCATCACTATGTATTATAACAAATCCTAATGATAATAGTTTAGTTTTTAAAGGGATGAGACGTGGAAATGTATATGTGATAGATCTAGAAGACCTTACAAAACATAACCAATGTTTAGTTGTTAATGAAACTAAAGAAAATGATGCTAGTTGGTTATGGCACCGTAAGTTAGGTCATGCAAGCATGGACACAATAACTAAACTAGTTAAAAGAGACTCCGTGATAGGTTTGCCAAAATTAAAATTTGAAAAGAACAAAATATGTGAAGCATGTCAATTTGGCAAACAATCTAGAAACTCTTTTAAATCCATAAAATGTGTCTCTACTTCTAGGCCTCTAGAATTACTACACATGGACCTATTTGGTCCAACTAGAACAACAAGCCTAGGTGGAAATAAATATGGTCTAGTTATAGTAGATGATTACTCTAGGTACACATGGGTCATGTTTCTAGCGCATAAGGATCAAGCATTTTCTATGTTTAAGAAGTTCCATAAGGAAGTAACAAATGCTAGAGAGTCCTCAGTTATAGCTATTAGAAGTGACCATGGTACCGAATTCGAAAATCAATTATTTGATGAATTTTGTAGTAAAAAGGGGATAACCCATAATTTCTCAGCACCTAGGACACCACAACAAAATGGAGTTGTGGAAAGGAAAAATAGAACCCTAGAGGAAATGGCTAGAACGATGTTATGTGAAAGTAACCTCCCTAAGTACTTTTGGGGAGAAGCCATTAATACTTCTTGCCATGTATTAAATAGAGTTCTATTAAGACCCATCATAAAGAAAACACCATATGAACTGTGGAAAAACAGAAAACCAAAGGTTAACTATTTTCATGTTTTCGGATGTAGGTGTTTTGTACATAATAATGGGAAAGATAATCTAGGGAAATTTGATCCAAAATCTGATGAAGGAATATTCCTAGGTTATTCTACAACTAGTAAAGCCTATAGAATCTTTAATAAAAGAACCCTAGTTATAGAAGAATCTATACATGTTGTTTTTGATGACTCTAGTGACATCTCATCTAGTAAGAAGGTTAATTTTGATGATGATATTGAAATACTTGAAGAAAAGATAGATGAGATGGGATTACAAGATGATAATCAAAAGTTGATTGAAGGAGAATCATCAAACCAAGAGCCTATAGTGGATCATGGGCTAACTAAAGCTTGGAGGTATGCTCATGGGCATCCTAAGGAACTAATTCTAGATGATCCATCCCAACCCGTTAGGACTAGAGCATCCCTTAGAAATTTGAATAACCATCTAGCTTTTGTTTCACACTTTGAGCCCAAACATATAGAAGAAGCCGAAAATGATGTAAATTGGATAAATGCAATGCAAGAAGAACTAAACCAATTTACTAGAAACAAAGTGTGGGATCTAGTAGAGAGACCTTCTGAATATCCAATTATAGGTACAAAATGGATATATAAAAATAAGCTAGATGAAAATGGAATTGTTATAAGGAATAAGGCTAGACTAGTAGCAAAGGGTTATAATCAAGAAGAAGGTATAGACTTTGATGAAACCTTTGCTCCCGTAGCTAGACTTGAGGCTATTAGACTATTATTAGCATATGCATGCTCTAAGGACTTCAAGCTATATCAAATGGATGTAAAAAGTGCTTTTCTAAATGGGTTTATTAATGAGGAGGTATATGTGGAACAACCTCCTGGTTTTGAAAATCATCAATACCCCAATCATGTGTATAAACTGAACAAAGCACTTTATGGTCTAAAACAAGCACCTAGAGCATGGTATGAGAGACTTAGTAAATTTCTATTAGAACATGAATTCTCTAGGGAAAATGTAGATACAACATTATTTCTGAAAAAGAAAAATAAGGATATGTTATTAGTACAGATTTATGTTGATGATATCATTTTCGGTGCTACTAACAATCGCCTCTGCGAGGAATTTGCTGATTTGATGCAGAGTGAGTTTGAGATGAGCATGATGGGAGAGCTGAACTACTTCCTCGGGCTTCAAATCAAACAATCTGAAGGAGGCATCTTCATCAATCAAGCCAAATATATCAAGGAGATGCTCAAGAAGTTCGATATGGAGGGAAACAAGTCAATCAGCACCCCCATGAGCTCATCATGTAAGTTAGACCAAGATGAATCAGGTAAATCTGTAGATCAAAAACTTTATAGAGGTATGATAGGTTCTTTACTGTATCTTACTGCAAGTAGGCCTGATATTATGTTTAGTGTGTGCATGTGTGCTAGATATCAGGCTAATCCTAAAGAATCACACCTAGCTGCAGTTAAGAGAATCTTTAAATACTTAATAGGAACTAAGAACATAGGGCTGTGGTACTCTAAAGAATCTAGCCTAAACTTAATAGGGTACACAGATTCAGACTTCGCTGGATGTAAGCTTGATAGAAAAAGTACCAGCGGGTCTTGTCAATTTCTAGGAGAAAATCTAATCTCATGGTTTAGCAAGAAACAAAACTCGGTTGCATTATCCACTGCAGAAGCTGAATATGTTGCAGCCGGGAGTTGTTGTGCTCAAATCTTGTGGATTAAACAACAATTAGAAGATTATGGCATTAAACAAGATAAAATCCCCATTAATTGTGATAATACAAGTGCCATAAACCTAACTAAAAATCCAATTCAACACTCAAGAACTAAACACATTGAGATAAGACATCACTTCATAAGAGATCATGTATTGAATGGTGATGTGACTCTCCAATTTGTTTGTACTGATAATCAATTAGCAGATATTTTCACAAAACCCCTAAGTGAAGAGAGGTTCAGTGTACTTAGGAGGGGATTAGGAGTGATTGACCCATCCTAGTGGGAGTTTTCACTAGATTAATTGATTTTGATGGTTAAAATGAGGTTAAAATAGAGTTTCTATTCAATGATCATCAAATCAGATCCCAACTAGGTGATTTTCCCTCATTTGGCACGGTTATAGCATGATTTTTAAGTGCGTGCCAAGGTTAGAGACGACTCGAGTAAGTTTCAGAGCCGGCTCCTAAGGGGGAGTCGACTCGCGCATTTGGGGGAGTCGACTCGCAAAGTTGGCAGCTGAGGGGGAGTCGACTCGCACATTGTCGGGAGTCGACTCGAAGTCTACAGGCGCATAAGGAGAGTCGACTCGCGCATTTTCTGGAGTCGACTCGAGGTTGAGTCGACTCGCGACTCAGGGGAGTCGACTCGCAGTCGGGATCCGACTTTTTAACCCTAGGTTTGTCGTTTCGCAAACACTTTTTCTCAAGCCGCCACTGTTCACAAAGCCCTAGAGCCGACTCCTAGGTCATCCTCGATCGTCTCCAAGCCCTTTTCCCGTCGATTCTTCGCCGGACATTGAGTTTCCGTTCGTTCCTAGGTCTTTTCAGGTCAGTCCCGAGCTTCCTCTATCGATCCTTCTTCGTTCTCTAGGTTTTCATCTCGTTTAGGTCAAGATGCCTCGCAAGGGAGTTGTTAGAAAGAGGTCCCGTCCCGTGGCCGGTCCCGAGCGGCGCTCCAAGGCGCGGCACGATCCCGCGAGGCAACCTCCTCCGGATCGTTCCCCGCCTAGGGTGGTTCATGTTAGGCCGTTGGCCGGGAAGGCCGTCACCTCCGGGAGGTATGTCACTTTCGACTATCTCTCCCGGGAAGGATTCACCATAGGCGATAGGCTTAGAGCCCAGGGTCTAGAGTACTTCCTCACCTTGGACCTTCCCACCTATCCTGGCCTAGTTCAAGAGTTCTACAGTACCGTCCATCGGGGAGATGGAGGTATTGAGGGCACGGTATTAGGTGTCCCATTGCGTGTCACAGAGGACCTCATTGCCCATATCCTCCACCATCCATTAGTAGGGGTGGCTCCTGCACATCCTGAGGATAGATTTGAGGCCCTTACGATCGTCTTAGGGCATCCACCTCAGTCTCCCCTAGATGAGGTATCTGCTAGCTCACTTCCTATTGAAGTGAGAATCCTTTTGAGCATTTTGTCCAGGTCCATCTTTCCTAAGACAGGGAGATTTGATTTTGTGAATGAGAGGGACCTAGCTATTATGTCTTACATTCTTCAGGACACCCCGGTCAACTTTCCCAAGCTCATTTATAGGTATATGTGTGAGCCCCTGGATAGACCTAGGCTCTCCCTCCCATACGGAATGTTATTCACTCTTCTCTTTAGGCAGTACGAAATTTCCATTCCTGAGAAGGAACCCTCTCGTGCCTTGCGATGGACTGATCGCTTGGGTACGGGGACCATGCACAGGATGGGATTTCGGAAGAGAGAAGGGATCTGGGTTAGGAAGTCCACTCTCACCGCTCAGACCACCAGACCATCACCCAGTCCTGAGCCAGATTCTGACTACCCAGAGTTCCCAGACCATCCAGACCTTCCATCCACTCCTCCTGCTCCTACCACCTCTGCCGGACCTTCCTCCTCAGCTCCACCATCTATGGAGGTCCGTATTGATCCAGAGCAGCTCCGGGAGCTGCGGCAGGAGATCGTCCGAGATTTGAGGGACGAGCTGCTCCGGGAGCTCCGAGGTTCCGTGCCAGCTCCCACTCCTGCACCCACTCCATCCTCAGCATTGGTCCCATCCTTGACAGCCGTGACAGACATGACGGCTGAGGTGCGGCAGGAGATCTACAACATTAGGACCCTGGTGCAGGCCCAGTTCCACAGCATGAGCGAGGTCACGAGCACCACGAGGAGGATGCGGGATGACATCCGCCGTGACATGCACACCACCACCGAGGGGGCCGAGCGCTTGTCGAATGTGCTCATCGACAAGCTGGACGCACTTCAGACCTCGGTGACTGGGCTTCAGACGTCGGTGACTGAGCTCTCCACTACACATAGCAGAGCCACCACGTCTATTATCACGCAGCTGGGCCATGTTACAGAGGCAGTCGCCCTCCTCATGGAGCAGAGCCGATTGAGAGGAGGAGTCACATCCTCGAGAGGAGGAGCTACATCCTCCAGAGGAGGAGATGTATCCTCGAGAGGGGGAGCTACATCCTCCAGAGGAGGAGATGTATCCTCGAGAGGGGGAGCCACATCCTCGAGGAGGTCATAGATGATTTTGAGTTGTGTTTTGTCTTCTTTTGTATTGTTCTTGCTTTACCTATTGTATGCTCAAATGTATTCACCTTCATATCAATACAATGAGTAGACATCTTATCTTCATTTCTGTGCCATTTGATGATTGACTGTGCCATTTGTGCCATTGATTGTGTGTGATTACCTCCTTTTTGGTATGATGACAAAAAGGGGGAGAAATGTGTAAGTATAAAATATGTAAAAGGGGAGAAATATTAAAAAATATGTAAAAGAAATCAATGGAAATAAATAAAACGATAAACTCTTAAAAACACACATAAATTTGTTCTAAGTGGATTCGGTACCTCGAGGCTCATTATCTCTCTTTTGGGGCTCCTAATGGAGTAATCTCCAGAATCTATTCAAGGGATATTCGGAGATTAGCTGAATCCTACTCAAGAACAAATTGACAGATTTTTCCTCTAAAAACAAAAATTTTAGTTCAAAAATTTCAAAGCATTAAAAGGAAATTCAGAAAATCAAAACATAGTTGAATGCATATGTTGAGGGGGGATCTGAATTTTAATCAAGCTAAATCATTAATGTCATATAAGCCAAACAATTGATTGCAGAATATGAAGGCTTATATAATTCCAAATGAAAGGGGGAACTTTAACTCCGAAATTTAATGTTTCACTCCTTTCAAACTTGGATAAATTAAATTATCAAGACATTTGAATTCATTTATGGAGTTTATTTCATTATTTACTGAGCAACTCATTTTACATATACTCAAAGTTTTGTCATCATCAAAAAGGGGGAGATTGTGGAGTGATCGATTAAAACCCCGTTTGATTTTGATGAGCTCAAAGCATTTGAGTATATCTTGTGATTACTAATGAATTCAATTGAGTGTTTCAGTGAAAATCCTGTCCAAGTGTCTCTAGACTTGGTTCATAGCATTTTGGATAAGTTAAGAAGTCTGCATGAACCAATGTCTGAGATACGAGTCGACTCCCGAGTTTCACGAGTCGACTCCAAGCGTATCAAGGTCACTGGCACGAGCTCGAGTCGACTCCTGATCAGTACGAGTCGACTCCGACTGAAAACAGACAGAAGGATAGAAGAGCAGTTTTTCAGGTCTGAGATTCGAGTCGACTCCAGTGGAATGCGAGTCGACTCCCAGCGGTACACACAGAAAAAGTCAGAGAGCGTTTTATGGACTCTGAGATTCGAGTCGACTCCAGTGGAACGCGAGTCGACTCCCAGCGGTACACAAAGAAAAAGTCAGAGAGCGTTTTATGGACTCTGAGATTCGAGTCGACTCCCGCAGTACGCGAGTCGACTCCGAGACTGTGCGACCATCGACAGACAGAAGACCATGTTACTGCCTCTGAGATTCGAGTCGACTCCCAGACAGCTCGAGTCGACTCCAAGACAAGCTTCACGTCAAAAGGCAGAAGACCAACTTTCGAAAACTGAGAGCCGAGTCGACTCCAAGGAAGTTCGAGTCGACTCCAAGACTGGATGAGCCAAAAGACAGAGAATCGGGAGTTTGGGCTCTGAGATTCGAGTCGACTCCTAGGACAGTCGAGTCGACTCGAGTGGACAAAATTCAAATTTGGATCCACGGACTACAGAGGATGAGCCGACTCCAAAATTGCCAGGTCAGCGCCAGAAGTTGGCGAGTCGACTCCGGGTCAAGACGAGTCGACTCCCAGTCAAGACGGCAACTTTAATTCAAACTGGGAACAGTTGCCGAGTCGACTCCGAAAAAGCTCGAGTCGACTCCTGCTACAGCCGAGTCGACTCCTGATCGCGCGAGTCGACTCCAACCCACCAACGGTCACATTGTCAGGCTGCGCAGAGTGTGCAGAACGGCCAGAAAAAGCAGAGTAACGGCTAGTTTCCGTGGGGGTTGGCTTAAATAGCCACAGAAGACTGTAGCAAGGTAGAGAACACACATTCCACTCCTAGCATTCAAGTCTTCAAGCTCTCTAAGTGCTCTTCAACGAGAAAAAGGGAAGATCTGCATTTACTGCTCCACCAACATCTTCCCAGCATTCAAAGCTTCCTCCTCCTGCTTTCAAGTCGATCACTCTTTCAAGAGGAGACCGGAGTTCCAGAAGCCACACCTCTTCACCATCTTAAAAGCGTTTGAGGGCTTCTAACTCCTTTACGATTATATTGTTTTAAATCTGCTTTTTGAGAAGCTATTTTCTGTTTTCTTCTATCTCGTGTATTTACTTGATTCAATCGGGGGATTGAATCAAGGGGATTAAGGTTGGTTGGTGAGCCGGTTTAAAACCAACGAGTGTAAGAGTTTGATTGTGAGCCCGGAAAAACAATCGGGGTTGGTTCTAGTCGGTGAGCCTGGGAAAACCGACCGAGTTCGTTGTGAGCTCGTAAAACAACAAGTTCGGTTGTGAGCTTGCAAAACAACCGGCTGTAATCCAAGGGGGTTATAGTGAAATTCCCAAGTGAGACTTGGGGAGTGGACGTAGGAGCAAGGGTTAGCTCCGAACCACTATAAAACTTTGTGTTTGTAGTGCATTGTCTCTCATCTTCTTCCCCACACATTACTCACAGCACTTAGCTTTAATTAAATAACTGGCTATAGTATTTAGTTAATCATCCACAAAGTTTTAATTAGCTAAGTTAATTTAAAAACCCAATTCACCCCCTGTTGCCCAGTAGATACAACCCAAGAGGGGGGGTGAATTGGGTCTTTTAAAACTTTTATGCTACTTCTAAAACTTTATGAGTAACTATGCTAAGTTGTATAGATGCACAGTGAAAGTTAAACTTAGCAAGGGTTTGATGTATAGACTTCGACTTGATTAAATATGCTTGCAACTAAAGGATGTGCGGATAAGAATTAAGCAAGCAATTTATCTAAGTAAGTAAGTGTGTTAGTTAGACAATAACTAGAGGCATTACAAACACAAAGGACATATAGTGGTTCGGTGCACCCCAGCACCTACATCCACTCCCCAAGACCTCTTGGGAATTTCACTATAATCCTACCGATTACAGCCGGTTGTTTTACAAGCTCACAACCCAACTTGTTGTTTTACGAGCGCACAACGAACTCGGTCGGTTTTCCCAGGCTCACCGACTAGAACCACTCCGATTGTTTTCCCGGGCTCACAATCAAACCCTTACACGTTGGTTTTACCCTCGGCTCACCAACAAACCTAAACCCCGTTGGTTTTCCCTTTGGCTCACCAACAAACCTTAATCCCGTTGGTTTTCCCTTTGGCTCACCAACAAACCTTACACCGTTGGTTTTCCCTTTGGCTCACCAACAAACCTTTAACCCCTTGATTCAATCCCTTGATTGAATCAAGTTACAAGATATTAAAACAAAGAATAAAAACAAATCAAAGCTTCTTAAACAAGCAGATATGACAATATAAACAAATAGAGTAAAGAGAAGCCCTCAAACGAGTTTTGAAGATGGAGGAGCTCGGCTTCTTCTTTACTTGATCCTCCTCTGATTTGGCATGAAGTAGAGGATCCCCGAGGCAGCACACGGATGGAGAGGAAGCTTTCGGATTCACTTGGATGCTCTTCTTCTCTCTATTTCGTTTTGGATGGCCCTTTTGTGCTTATGGGAGATTTCCTTTGTAATCTCTTTGAGATCTCTTTCCTAGATGATCTCTCCCACTTCCATGCGTTCTCCCCTAGCTCTCTTCTTGTTTTTATAGCTTTAGATGGAGTGGAAACAAGAATATAGCCGTTAGAGACAAAAATATAGCCGTTGGAACCAGTCTGCACCTCCTGACAATATTACCGTTGGGATCGGAGTCGACTCGCGCGATCAGGAGTCGACTCGGCTGTAGCGGGAGTCGACTCAAGCTTTTCCGGAGTCGACTCGGCAACTGTTCCAAATTTGAATTTTGTCCACTCGAGTCGACTCGACTGTCCTGGGAGTCGACTCGAATCTCAGAGCCCGAACTCCCGATCCTCTGTCTTTTGGCTCATCCAGTCTTGGAGTCGACTCGAACTTCCTTGGAGTCGACTCGGCTCTCAGTTTCCGAAAGTTGGTCTTCTGCCATCTTAGTGTAGCGCTGCCTTGGAGTCGACTCGAGCTGTCTGGGAGTCGACTCGAATCTCAGAGTCGGAAAACTGATCCTCTGTATTTTGGAGCCGCGCTGCCTTGGAGTCGACTCGACTTGTCTTGGAGTCGACTCGCCTCTCAGAGACGAAAATACCGTCTTCTGTCTTGGGGTTGCGCTGTCTTTGGAGTCGACTCGGACTTTGTGGGAGTCGACTCGAATCTCAGTGTCCAAAAACTGCTTCTCTGAGTTTTCCCTTGTGTACCACTGAGAGTCGACTCTCGCTTTCTTTGGAGTCGACTCGGCAACCATTGGAGTCGACTCGAATTCCTTAGGAGTCGACTCGAATCTCAGGGTCGAAAATCCCTCTCTGACTTTTCTGCCTTTTACACCCTGGAGTCGACTCGTTCTACTCTCGAGTTGACTCGCCAAGCATTGGAGTCGACTCGAATTCCTCAGGAGTCGACTCGAAGACTATTCTTTTAAATTTTCCTTGAATTTGCTCCTCCAATTTGAATCTTTTGAACTTGAGACTTGGGCCAATAACTTGTAGCTTTCTTCCAACTTTTCTTGAGTGCTTTTAGAGGCCTTCTTGTGTTCTTCCAACTTGCTATGTTCCTTGCAACATAAATATCTTTCTCCTTGCAACATAAACATTAGTATCTATACTTCAAGGTTTTGTGATCATCAAAATCAATCTATGAATCAATCTTTGGGTCATCAATCTCCCCCTTTTTGATGATGACAAAACTTGGAGTATATGCAATATAAAAGATATTGTTTTCTAGAAGTAATACATAGCTAAGTTGCATGAAGTAGAAAACATATATATTTGAAACATACTTCATGATACTGCTTTAGATTCAATCAGCTTAACACAATCAATTTAAGCTGATTTGTACTCAATACAAAAAGCATTATAAGCATATACTTAAATATTTCTCCCCCTTTTTGACAACATCAAAAAAAATAGGGAAACATTAAGCACAAATATTTCTTTTCCTTATTGTACTCTGATTTGAATGTTGAATTATTGCAAGAATATGAATCATATAACTCAAGGCAATAATATTGGAATCAGATTAGTGAGCACAGATCAGAGCCAATTAAGATAATTTCAGAGCAGAACACATTGAATGTGATTTCAAGAAGTTTTCTAATTTGATACCACAGATAGTTTTCTAATCAAGTGTGGGTGGAATCTCTCTTAGGTTAATTCAAGAAGTACCACAAATGATATTCAATGAAAAGCACGAATGGAAGTCTAACATCTCTTCAATAATAAGTATGAAAGCTTGTTCATTTAAGATCTTTTGCCCAATCTATTAAGTGTTTTATCAACAGGAGAGCAATTTAATTAATTTTCAGAGTAACAGGTCAAAACCTATATATGTAAAAGACACATCATCATGTTGGATCATTAAGTCTTAATAACTTCAAAGTTCTTTAATGATAATAAGATCATTGGGGCACAAACACCAAAATATGAAATCATGCAACATGATTTCTTTAGAGACTTTCTTTTATCTCTGTAGAAAGTAAGCACAATTTGATACATAACAATATGAATTGGCACACAATTTAAGTTCTAAAGTTCAAGTCAATTACACGTTATTCTCCCCCTTTTTCATTAAGTTAGAGGCTCTCAAGATTTGTAATTTGGTTCATGAGTGATGCATAAGATATACTAACCAAATAACACGCCTCAAGGTGTATCATAAAGATTTTCAGATTTAAATTTCAGATGATACATATTGGAGAGTATTAGGATCACTTTTCATTTAGTATTCTTTCCCTCTCCTATAGATTCATGTAATTAAGTTCCATAAGACCTCTCCTTCTGAAATTTTCTTTCTCCCCCTCAATTGATCATTCCATTTAAGAGTTTAGAATCCTAAGATAATGTTCAACAAAATTGTCAATCTCAAAAATATATTTTCTATAAGTTTCAGCTTATTTTCATAAGACTCAAGGTTTGAGATAAGACAACCTTTATAGAACTCATCTCAAGGTAATTAAAGCATGTCTTGCAATATAAGGAGGTTCATCAAAATCAATCCATAAAGTTCAAAGCATGCATCAAAATAAAGTGTCTTTGGGATAGGATACTGAATATCTAAAGCTCCCCCTCAAAAGATGCATTCTTCTTTAATCATTCTTAATTGTTGAATTTCAGACTTTAGTGATAAACGTGAATAACACTAAAATTCTGTAATATCAAGAATGTAGAGTAATCTAGTATTATTTCAAAATTTGTAGTAATTACTCTTTCTAATCCTTTACGAACAAGTTATGCTTTCTCATAATCTTAGAGAAAATGTGTAGAAATATTAATCAGAAAATGATTCATTTGAAGCTTAGTTTCTTTCAACCGCATTTACATTTTCTTTCTTTTAGAATCATTTGAGTGAGCTGAAATATTTCTAGCTTTAAGATCATTCACTCTATTGATAGAAGTGTTTAATAATGTAGGGGAGAAAAACATATAGATGATTATTGAAATATATATATTTTTAGAACTCAATTTCTTAATCATAGTTTTTCACCAATGTATTCATGAAACACAATAAATCTTTTTAATATCAAAATAAAATCATATATTTAGAAATTTTTGTTTGCAATCAAGATCATCGAAAAACACATCATTTGGACCAATATTAGTACACTTTGAAGATAAGAAATGATATGTTTCGGATGCGTATCGGAGCAATCAACCAAAGGCATCAGAATTAATTCTGTTTTTCTTACATTAAGATTTTATTTAGAAATCATATTGAGTTTAAGCTTGTATACAAAATCAGATTCTGAATTACATAGGATTTTCAATTGAGGCTTTCAAAATCATAATTTGAGATATGTATCTTCCACATTATAGCTCATCTTAAATCATTACGATTGAAAATACATATTTCAAACATATAAGAGCATATTCAGAATCTTTGTATTAAATGTTGAGTTTTGGTACGAATTTGAACATTATATACCAAATTTAGGCAAGTTGAAGGATAGATCAAGATTAATTCATTCTGCCTAAATAGAGATATCTTTCTCTTCTCCTTTTTACAAATTTATTTAACTTTCAGATTTTAAAGATGATTGTGAACGACAAATCTGAAATTTCTTTTCAATAGAACCAAACAAAAGATGTTATGTAGCAATTCAAACATTCAAACAAATTGTCCAAGGATGAAGCATTACAAAACATTGAGAACCAATAAATCAAGACATCATACCATATGCAAAATAAATCATGTGTTAAATCATGCATTAAAATACTAAGAACAAGAATGTCAAGGATCAAAATCAATTCTTTTCAAATAAACTCCCCCTATTTATATATAATCTTGCACTGAGTTCATCCTTAAAGTATGTTTTCAAGTGTTTAAAAAATTGACTTGATTCTTCTTATATACTTTTATTAACTTTGTCTTTCATTTTTACTTTCTTATGCTCTATACTCTATTTGCTCCCTATCCGGTGGAGTTGGGAAGGGGCACGAGGTACTACCACTAGCCTCCCTCTTGTGCCGTCCCTAATATGCCCTACACCGAATAGTTGGGTCAAATAGTGCCGGGTACTACCACTAGCCTCCCCATTGGCACCATCCCTATGATGAGCAATATAGAAAGGTTAAAATATTCACTCCAAACTCTCCCTGTTTGAGTGTAATTAATTATAGATTTTATCCCTTCCAAATGTGCCGAATATATTATGCTTGTTTTGCTTTTCCTTAAGATTGAAGTACTTGCCTTTACTCAGATTTTTCATCTCTTGAACAATGTCCATTTTCTTTTCTTTATCTCTCTCTCTTTTTGTCATTCTCAAGTAATTTACATGAAAGAGTAGAATAAAGAGATAATCTTATGTATCATATAGATGTATATTATGCAAACAACATTTTCATTGTGCTCAAGGATTCATAACTTCTCACAAGTTATTTTACATCAAAATTTTAAGCATATACTTGTGTATTTCATGGTTATGATATAGGCAAAGATATATTTTAGTTTGGGCAAACCATGAAATAATTTCTAAAAGTATAAGTCAGTCACTACACATATAGACATGATATCAAAAATTAATAATTAAAGAATTTAATCATGCCATAATAAGGTTTAAGTTACTGACTTTGCTCAACTAATTTGTGAGAAAGGTATCTAAATTACCTATTCATTATATGTTCTTCAAGCCAAACTAGATTTCTTATGTGTGAACTTTTGGCTGAAGAAGATCCTCTCTCTTGTTTGCATGTGAATCTTTAGTGTATCTTACATGAAGATATCCTTCAAGTTGAAATTTCTCATTTTTCTTTCTTGAAGGAAGGTCATTAGTTTCTTTAAGATACAAAGCATTCATCCAACATATATATTTTTAACTAGATGACTCAATATAAGATATGACAATAGTTGCATGTTGAGTCACTTTACTCAAGAGATTGCCTAAATATAAGCAAGCACATATCACTTGAACTAAAGAGATAGATTCATTAACCAAGATAGTTCAAGGACAAGCATGTGAGGCAATAGACAGATTTATCAAGGTCAAATCAATTTAGTTTAGATTCTATTTGCTTAAGATAATTATCAATAAGATGTGTTAACTAAGTTTTAATCAACTTATCTTAAGCGTTTGTTTCTATCAAAATTCAGATTATGACGTATTTGTTATCAATAAAATATGATTAATTAAAGTTAGATTGAAGTCTTGCACAAGGTCACATAATGAGCATACAATCTGGTCTACTAGCTGTATGATAAAATAATTATTCTATCATGCTTTAATACAGCTTTAAACAATAGATCTACTTTGCTCATCCTTTACAATTTCTACAAGATGGGGTCATAGATATACCTTCTTCACGCCAATCTTCTATAAGAGTTTTCTTATGGACTAACGTTGGTCAATGAAGATCCCCTTTCTTGTTTGTCTTAATTTGGAGTTTGAGAGAAGATGTTAATTCATTCATCATATTTCAAACTCACTTTGCAATATAACTCTTCATTAGTAGAACCAAAAATGATGTCATCAATGTGTGCTATGAGCAAGCAAGATATCATAGATTCTTCTTTTTGATGCATAGATTTATCACTATTACTTTCTATCAACAAGGTTACCTAAGCTTTTATATATCAAGCTTTTGATGCTTGTTTTAAATCACATATTGCTTTATCATATATGTAATGTGTAATTTTTAAATATGGTGGTTATTTAACATAGATCTACTTTTTAATGAAATAACCACATAGGAGTGAATTCTACACATTCATTTGACAGAATATAAAGCTCATGAGTCAAGCAAATGATAGTGGTGATCTTTACTTTTAATCATGCAAGAATCAAGATCTATTTCATCTTTTCTTGATTCAGTCTTTTAGTAGTTATCAATTTTTCTTCATTAAGTGCATTTCTGAAAAACTCAATTTTGTTATAATTATTAACAAGTTTTCAGATTGTTATATGTAAAAGATTAACCATATATAATTTGATCTTAGTATCTTGACAGTAAATCATTAGTCTCATAGAGAATAAGACGACTTGATATTTTTGCAACTAAAATCTTTTCATTGAATATTCTATATACATTGCTTGATGAATGATATCCAAGGATAGACATATCTCTATCAGATTTGGCATTATTTTTCATAAGAACATATCAAGCATAACATGTACGACTGAAAAATATGAAAGATATGCAATGGTTCATTTTCCATTTTTCAGAAGATCAAAAGGAGTTTTCATCAAAAATAGATCTAATAGAAATCATATGTATGACAAGCAGTGATGATAGCTTTTTAAAAATCATTTAAGTAGATGACTATCATACACAGTTGTCTTTTTCATTTCTTCAAGAATTCTATTACCCCTATTTTACTTAAGATGTCCTTGGTGCTGAAATAGTTAATTTCTGCATAAACTTTATCAGGATTTTGGTTTTCAACACTGTGCCATGATACTCTTTATCTTCACAGTTAGGAAACCTTTATCATTTGAAACACTTTTACAAGATTCAGCAACTACAGAAAATATTTTCAAGTTTATTTTCCAAGAACAAATCCAATGTAAGCTTTTGAAAACTTAGAGATGGAAACAACATCTTTAGATTTAGAAATGATTTTTGGTTGTTTCCTTAGTTAGCATGCATAGCAAAACTTTGACCTTTAAGAAGATAATTTAAGTAAGCCAATGGCAAGGTCTTTTGAGATTAAGTATATACTAGCATGAGTTGATTTTGTATGCTAAAGATGGTTTCTTTAATCTTGGTATTCATAGTGCATATATTTAAAAACATACCAAGTACACATTATCATATCTATGATCAATAAACAATAATGCCATGGATAAAAACTCTCAATCAAGCATATAGAGAATTCATAGAGTTATTCTTAATAAATTGATTAATCATTTAGCAACTTATCCAATAGTGAGTAAAGTATACTAAAAAATGAAGAGATTTGATTATATTTCCAAAAGTATTTTCTATATCACAAAATTGATCACTACTAGCAAATCATATCAAATACTAAAGCACAAATAATGATGAGATGCAAGAATTACTGATTTCATTATTTTTTTGTTAATAACTTTTTAAGTTTCTTTATGTTCCATAGGTACCTTGGTACACCTATGTGTACATCCTCATTTTCTCATTTTGGGTACCCAAGCTTGCTTGAGTCCTTGAGAGTTAGGACATATGGTTCCTTTTGGAATCCATATCTGTTTAATAATAATAACTTTACCATTTGATTTAATTATACTAGAACGATAGGTAAAGTTGTTATTCCCATCCTTTTCATTTTTGAAATAAGTTATCTTATTTAATGGTTTGCTTGGTAAATTGATAACCTTTTTCTCTAGAGATTTATGGCTAAGTGAAGGAGTCAAGCTAAATTTTGATTTATCAAAATCAGCATATTGGCTTTCAAACATCATTTTTAATCTTTCTGAACTTACAGTGAATTTGTTAATAAAACATTTTAATTGGTTAATTTCTTTACTTAAGTTTTGATTTTCTTTAATTAAGCTATGATTTTTCTGAATCAATTCTTCTGAAAATGACCTTAAGCTTTCATTTTCAGAATTTAGTTTCTTAAGATTTTTATTCTTTACAGATAATTTTCTACAATCACTATACAACTCATGAAAAGCATTTAAAAGTTCATCATAAGAAAATTCTTCATGAGATTCGTTTGGTTTGAAATTAGATTCAGATTTTACTTTTTCTTCTAATGCCATAAAACATAAATTAGTTACCTTTTGTAGTTCACTGTTGCTCCTAACTTTCAATTCTTTGTCTGAATTTCTCTTGGTCAAGGCTTTCTTGCGTTTTACCTCTTTCTTCCTTTCTTCTTGCTTCCTCTTCTTCTTTGTCTTTAGGAAGCTGATTTGCCTTGGAGTCGACTCGGACCTTATTGGAGTCGACTCGGTTAACTTGAGGGTCGACTCTGAAATACTTGGGGTCGACTCGACTGAGATGGAAGTTTCAACACCTTTTTCTGCAGTCTCATTGTTAGTATGCAATTGAAGTACATGTGAGCTACTCTGAGATTTCTCATAAATATTTTCTAAAGTATCCCAGATCTCCTTTGCAGATAAGCATGCAGAAATTTCATTAAACATTGTTTCTTGAATCGCACAATATAATATGTTCATAGCTTTAGCATTTAATTGTGCTAAGTCTTTTTCATTAAAAGTTTGAGAGAGTGTGTGAGGGTCATTTATTATGATTTTCCAATAGTAATAGTTTTGTGATTGAATAAAGATGCGCATGCGTATTTTCCAATGTGCATAGTTTATGCCATTAAATAGTGGAGGTGTGTCAATTGCTTGTCCTTCTCCTAGAAAACTATCTATTTGAGTTGTCATGATCTTTGGCTCTAGTCGGTTAAGACTACAAATAATATTTGAGCACCTGCTCTGATACCACTTGTTGCCCAGTAGATACAACCCAAGAGGGGGGGTGAATTGGGTCTTTTAAAACTTTTATGCTACTTCTAAAACTTTATGAGTAACTATGCTAAGTTGTATAGATGCACAGTGAAAGTTAAACTTAGCAAGGGTTTGATGTATAGACTTCGACTTGATTAAATATGCTTGCAACTAAAGGATGTGCGGATAAGAATTAAGCAAGCAATTTATCTAAGTAAGTAAGTGTGTTAGTTAGACAATAACTAGAGGCATTACAAACACAAAGGACATATAGTGGTTCGGTGCACCCCAGCACCTACATCCACTCCCCAAGACCTCTTGGGAATTTCACTATAATCCTACCGATTACAGCCGGTTGTTTTACAAGCTCACAACCCAACTTGTTGTTTTACGAGCGCACAACGAACTCGGTCGGTTTTCCCAGGCTCACCGACTAGAACCACTCCGATTGTTTTCCCGGGCTCACAATCAAACCCTTACACGTTGGTTTTACCCTCGGCTCACCAACAAACCTAAACCCCGTTGGTTTTCCCTTTGGCTCACCAACAAACCTTAATCCCGTTGGTTTTCCCTTTGGCTCACCAACAAACCTTACACCGTTGGTTTTCCCTTTGGCTCACCAACAAACCTTTAACCCCTTGATTCAATCCCTTGATTGAATCAAGTTACAAGATATTAAAACAAAGAATAAAAACAAATCAAAGCTTCTTAAACAAGCAGATATGACAATATAAACAAATAGAGTAAAGAGAAGCCCTCAAACGAGTTTTGAAGATGGAGGAGCTCGGCTTCTTCTTTACTTGATCCTCCTCTGATTTGGCATGAAGTAGAGGATCCCCGAGGCAGCACACGGATGGAGAGGAAGCTTTCGGATTCACTTGGATGCTCTTCTTCTCTCTATTTCGTTTTGGATGGCCCTTTTGTGCTTATGGGAGATTTCCTTTGTAATCTCTTTGAGATCTCTTTCCTAGATGATCTCTCCCACTTCCATGCGTTCTCCCCTAGCTCTCTTCTTGTTTTTATAGCTTTAGATGGAGTGGAAACAAGAATATAGCCGTTAGAGACAAAAATATAGCCGTTGGAACCAGTCTGCACCTCCTGACAATATTACCGTTGGGATCGGAGTCGACTCGCGCGATCAGGAGTCGACTCGGCTGTAGCGGGAGTCGACTCAAGCTTTTCCGGAGTCGACTCGGCAACTGTTCCAAATTTGAATTTTGTCCACTCGAGTCGACTCGACTGTCCTGGGAGTCGACTCGAATCTCAAGCCCGAACTCCCGATTCCTCTGTCTTTTGGCTCATCCAGTCTTGGAGTCGACTCGAACTTCCTTGGAGTCGACTCGGCTCTCAGTTTTCGAAAGTTGGTCTTCTGCCATCTTAGTGTAGTGCTGCCTTGGAGTCGACTCGAGCTGTCTGGGAGTCGACTCGAATCTCAGAGTCGGAAAACTGATCCTCTGTATTTTGGAGCCGCGCTGCCTTGGAGTCGACTCGACTTGTCTTGGAGTCGACTCGCCTCTCAGAGACGAAAATACCGTCTTCTGTCTTGGGGTTGCGCTGTCTTTGGAGTCGACTCGGACTTTGTGGGAGTCGACTCGAATCTCAGTGTCCAAAAACTGCTTCTCTGAGTTTTCCCTTGTGTACCACTGAGAGTCGACTCTCGCTTTCTTTGGAGTCGACTCCGGCAACCATTGGAGTCGACTCGAATTCCTCAGGAGTCGACTCGAATCTCAGGGTCGAAAATCCCTCTCTGACTTTTCTGCCTTTTACACCCTGGAGTCGACTCGTTCTACTCTCGAGTTGACTCGCCAAGCATTGGAGTCGACTCGAATTCCTCAGGAGTCGACTCGAAGACTATTCTTTTAAATTTTCCTTGAATTTGCTCCTCCAATTTGAATCTTTTGAACTTGAGACTTGGGCCAATAACTTGTAGCTTTCTTCCAACTTTTCTTGAGTGCTTTTAGAGGCCTTCTTGTGTTCTTCCAACTTGCTATGTTCCTTGCAACATAAATATCTTTCTCCTTGCAACATAAACATTAGTATCTATACTTCAAGGTTTTGTGATCATCAAAATCAATCTATGAATCAATCTTTGGGTCATCACCCCCCCCTCTTGGGTTGTCTATCTGGGCAACAGAAACTCTCTAGCAAGTAAACTTTTTGCAAGCCATCCATGAAGGAGACTGACGCCCGACGCTACCACCAACCTGCTCAGCTTATCTCCAGCTAACTTCAGGATTGTCCAAGCTGAACTCCGATTTCGGTCTAGATTCGGCGGCAACAAACCCCTTAAGGCTTTATATGTTTGGATTCACCACAGCCCATGATGGCCGTGGGTAGCTTCCCAAGCTTGTCCACACCCTCTTCAAACACAACCCCCATGCCCATAAAGAAATGCGACTCAATGTGACAGTGGAAAGCCCACACTCCAGGGTTATTGGCCCAGAATCTCAAAGCCGTCCACCCATAGGGGTGCACTGCCACCGTGTTCTTCAAAATTGGGTCTACCAAATTGTACCTCTTTGGATCAGTCTCCGGATCAAACTTCCCCATTCCATAGCCCAACACCCAGAAGTCATGCCCATGTAGATGCCATGGGTGTGTCTCGCTGTTGCTCCTCTTCTTCGTGTTTGCATTATGTAAGATCACATCTATTGTCGAATTGAATACCAGCCGATGGATCGATGTGCTTGCTGTTGCATTTAGATTCTTCTGGACATCATAAATATCATAATTCTTGTAGTCATAAGTCTCTGGTGCTGGTTTTTGATCGAAGGCATGAAGCATCCTCTCCTTGAGGGTGATGAGGTATGGTGTCTGGGGTAAATTCAACGATACATTATTCACAGCCCACTTAACATAGCCATCAATGAAATTTTGGGTGTTCAGCAATATGATCATGCGGTCGGAAGTCGTCGGAGGAGGCCGGATGTAATTGGATGCGATCGGGTGGCAACACTTTGATCGAATCTGTACATCGTGTCATTCCAAAGGGGACCGGTTGGCAGGACGGTGGGAGGGAGCCTTCTAGGGTGGTTTGGGTAGTAATTGAGGATGGCAGTGCCGGTGGGAGTGGTCGAATTTTGGCTAACCACATTGACAGCATGTCACGCCCCGAACCCAGCACTCGGGTCCGGTACGCGACCGGCCGCATGAGCCCTAGAGCAGTGCCCTAAAGATCATGCAAGGCCTAAGATAAACAAAAAAAATCCAATAAATCCATAACTAATTAATTACTTAAATCAAATAGATAAATCCAACATGTCCAGATAATCAATTTGGTTCAATTACAAGATCTTCAAATGTTCATCAACATCAAAGAAAGATACACTAACTAACTAGCTAATGACTTTGATACCCGCGCTCCGCGCCCAACCCATCCATGTTTATGCATCCTGCAACTCTGAAAAGAGAAAACGAAAAGAAGGGGGGGTGAACTTTACAGCCTAGTAAGAACCCCTACACATCCACACCAACACAATAATAATATAGATTTGGAAACCATGACAAATCGATGCATATTTTATGAAATCATAAACAGTTTCCAAAAGAGTCAAATAATCAATATAAGTATGTACATCAAACATCAATGAAAGACCAGCCACACAAGAATGATATAGCATATGATAGCTCATAAATCTTCATTACTGTTTTCAATGCTTTTTCTTTTCATTCTATATTAACTTGATCCGGATCAATTATCTTTTCGACTTTGGGCTACATGCTGAGTTACACCCCGTTCGATGCGACGTTCGCAGCGAAATTCGAACGGGACGTCGTTCATCGCATGAACGCGCCTCGGATCGTAGAATTCAAAAATTTTTCTGGATCCAAATCCAGAAGATCTTTGAATTCATTAGGGAGGGGAGATTAGGATCTGAGGAAGGTTGATTAAAATTCATAAAACTGAAACTAAAATCAGAAAAAATTAATTTGAAGATCTCATCTTCAAAATTCTGCAAGTGAAGAACACCGCAGCCTGATGATCTATCTAGGTTCCTGTTTGAGCCACACAATTATCCGGCCTCTACAGGTATCCACACGAGGATCTAATCATCTGAGATAGGGTCTTACCGGAGTGCTAGCTCTTTGCAAAGACCTCTCATGACTATCATATAGATTAGAAGATAAAAATCTGCAACATACCTCCTTAAAGAAGAACCCTTTCTTCTTCAACCTTGCTCGCGATGGAGGAAGAGGAAGGAGGAACCTTGCACGTGGATCATCCTTGCCTTGCTACCGTGGAAGAAGAGGAGGATGAAGACCCCTTGCTGCCGTGGAGAAGGAGGAAGAAAGAAGAGGAGGCGTGGAGAGGAAGAGGAGAGAATTAATTCATAACTTCTCCCTTGCTATCCTTTTATAGATTGGGTTTAGGGCTCCTCCTAATCTTATTAGGAGTATGGGACTATAACCCACCCTTGGATTAATGCCAAGTGTTCAATTCTTGTGCTCATAGATGCCATGATATGTGTCTATTTAATCAATTAATTAATTTTCTAATCACATTAGGATTCCTAATCTCATTAGGAGAATTAATTGATGTGGGAGCATGCATCCTACGATGCCATGTGGACTTCAAAGTCCGCATAGTGTGAACATGACTTAAGTCATATTCATCCTACGACGACATGTGGTCTTTAAAATCCGCACAATCCTTGGTTTAATCAAATTGACCCAATCATGAACCCAAATCAATTTGGGTCGAACCCAATTTGATTTGGCTCATTAAATCAGCCCAATTGCAATCCAATTGCAATCAATTCCACTTAATTCTTCTTCCATTAACTCACTAACACTTAGTGGGTTAATTCAATCACCAATCATATTGATGATTGATTTCTATTGTGATTCCAAATCATAATTATGATAGTCTGACTAATTAAATCCTCTATGTGTGTGACCCCGTAGTTTCTATTCTGACTGGTAGTGAGAAATATTGAGATCTCCATCTCAATATCACTGAAACTCCTTTCAGTGGACTGAAACGATTTCAGTTCTACTTTTAGGGTTCACTGATCACCAAGTGAATGCCTTCAAGTCTCACAATCCACTAGTGACACCTAGCAGTATGTGGTGGCAACCCAGCAGAATGGAATATCTAAACCTCTTGGTGCAGTTAGCGTATGATACAATCCCTCTATCATGGATCTCGACGTGACAGAGGTTATGGATATCTCGTCAAACCCCATCGTCTATCATATGTCAAATTTATATGACTTCTAGTTCGAGATATGGAAAACTCTTTTTCCAAAATATCTGGCCAGGAATTTATCGAACTCAGTCTCATAAATCACATAGGATCACTCCTAATCTATCAAGGTCGATAGATCCCATCTAGATGCAACCTTATTCCAAAATGAACCTACTGCAGCCAATCCGCACTACAAGAACCCGAATGACTAGGGCCCAAGTTCACATGCTCGTCAAACTACAGCAACCTCACAGTGAATAGTTGAGGCATCGCAGGTCAAAGGACCAGTCATACAACTGCAGTATAAGTAGTCACTGACGAGTGGATAGACATCCATGTGACTACTATCTTTGGTCACGCTCAGTACCTTGTTCTCTAACAAGTACTTGCATAATCACTCCAGTGTCTCTACACCGTGGACTCGAGACTCGTCCATCTGACTAAGTGATCTGTGCACTAATCTCAGCGGATCGATCACCGTCCCTCGTGATGGATCCATTGATCAGGAGCATTTAGAAATTAATCCCTAATGACACATGCCTCAAATTCTCAACTCCTTGAAATTATGTGTCATCATCTATTAATTTCTTGGACGATTCATGGACACATACAAACATGAATGAAAATAAATTGCCCAATCTTATTTATTAATAAGTGTCAAATTATAAATTTATGTCCTAGATTACAAATATGCGTCAGCCACGTTGGCTTCTAGGGCATACTTCTAACACTACATCCCGGTCACGTTTTCGGCCCGTGACGGAGCAATCGATAGTATCACATTTCCAGTCTGTGATGGAGCAATCGATAGTATCACATTTCCAGCCTGTGATGGGGCAATCGATAGTATCATATTTTCAGCCTGTGATGGGGCAATCAATAATAACGAGATAAGCCCAAAGTCCCTGTTCATTTAATCAATTCACAAACACACATCAATCCCTTTTTCCACTTTATTTCCGACCTAGACTAACCATGGTTCATGTTTTCGGCCCGTGACAGGGCAATCAATATAACATGGTTAGTCCATACCACCATATCTATTAGTCCAATTATATAAGTGTAAGTCATGCTCAGGGTTGTATCCATCATACTATCAATTACAAACTGTTGTGGGGAGGGGAGGGGGCCTTGAATTTAGTCCTACATCGGCTAGTAGCAGAAAGGTTTCTGTGCCTTAAATGGGGGGTGGAAATCCTTTCCTCTCGAGGCGCCTTTTGAAGGGCAAAATCGTGAGGGCAGTGGTCTCCCCCCATCTGCGCTGGATGCGCGGGCCGGAGCGCCCAAAGCGGACAATACCTCGGGAGGAATGCAGTCATCTTTCTCTGCTAGCTTAATGTGGGCTATGCTGTTGCACGAGGCTCCGGCCAAAGCGCCGTCCCCGCAACAGATGGCACGCCAGGTAGGGGGCGCCTCCTCTTCTCCATGACTACCTCCAGGACTGTGGGGCCTCCGGGTAAAAACCGGCACGGAACCTTCCCGCTGGGGGGGCTATGTTGTGGGGAGAGGAGGGGGCCTTGAATTTAGTCCCACATCGGCTAGTAGCGGAAAGGTTCTGTGCCTTAAATGGGGGGTGGAAATCCTTTCCTCTCGAGGCGCCTTTTGAAGGGCAAACCGTGAGGGCAGTGGTCTCCCCCCGTCTGCGCTGGACGCGCGGGCCGGAGCGCCCAAAGGGCAGTGGTCTCCCCCCGTCTGCGCTTCCACTGCCCCGTCTGCGCTGGACGCGCGGGCCGGAGCGCCCAAAGGGCAGTGGTCTCCCCCCGTCTGTGCTGGACGCGCGGGCCGGAGCGCCCAAAGCGGACAATACCTCGGGAGGAACGCAGTCCTCTTTCTCTACTAGCTTAATGTGGGCTATGCTGTTGCGCGAGGCTCCGGCCAAAGCGCCGTCCCCGCAACACAAACAAATGTGATCAAAATACAATTTAAATATAAAAACTATTTTGCTTTGTCTGGATCATAGCATATCAAACATATATAGTGGCAAAAATATTTATATCATGTAGGATTGGCGTACAAGGATTCTTACATTTTTATTGAAAAGCTCAGACAAACTAATCACCCGCCCTCACGGGATCTATGAACCGGAATGCGCAGGACTCTGCTCCAGCGTCCTCTCGTCCAATAGATTGTTCCTCTACAGAACCAAGTCAATATTAAAAATTACCCAAGATATCTGACAATCCAAGACCCTGTTTGATCCTCTAAAGAGTCCTCTAAAATCTAGCATCTTAGGACTACCTAGGGTCCTCAACAATAATGATCTCTCTAGATCCAAGTTTAGAGAGAGGGAACATTAGCAATAAGAGAGAGACTAGAGAGAGAAGATAAAATAACAGAGAAGAGAGAGCGTTGGTTCTCTCTCTCTCCCTCTCTTCCTTCCTTCTTGCTATCTTCTCCCTGTGGGCATGCTCGGTGGCAATGGCGCCCTTGGCCGACAACCCCAGCAGTCGACGGCCCCAACGTGGTGCCGGCCACGCGCCATGCCCGCGACGTCGGCCAAACGAAAGAGTGAAAGACCGAAAACAGGGGAGTTCAGTTCACATCGATCTGGCGGCTTGCCGGCCGGATCCCCAAGGTGACGGTGGCCCAAAGACAAAGGAGAAGAAGGAGAGGGTGCTTACCTTGCCTCCGGTGAACTTCCTCCGGCAGGCCGACGACAAACAATCCAAGCATCTCACGGATCCCCCTTTTTTTCTTTCCTTTTCTTTTTTGAAGGGCTCTCGGTTGATGCCCTAGGAAGAGGGGAAAGAGGTCTTTTATAGAAGAGGATTGGTTCAATTTAGGTAAGATTTAATCCCAGTTTTTCCTCTATTTTTTTTTTCCTTCTTCCTTCCGATGGATTCGGGGAGGAATTTCTTTATCTAAAGAAATTTCTTTATAAAAGCAAAAAATGTAAAAACTGAAAACCCTACATGCTTTCATTGTGGAAAGAATGGACATAAAGCCTACTCTTGTATTCAAAGAAAGATCCAAATTAACAAGAGTACATTTGTGAAAGCTAAAAACATAACTAAAGTATGGGTGCCTAAGGGAACCAACCACAACTAACCACGAAGGACCAAGAAAACTTGGGTACCTAAGAGCTTCACATGATCTTGTTGCAGGTATGCCTTGCAGCCGGGAATAAAAAGAGAATGTGGTATCTTGATAGTGGTTGCTCAAGGCATATGACCGGTGACAAGAGTCTCTTCGTACACCTTGGAATCAAAAGAAGGAGGAGTAGTCACATTTGGAGATAATGCTAAAGGCCGAATCATTGGTGTTGGTAAAATCTCCATATCACCCTCCTCATTTATTGATAATGTATTGTTAGTTAAATGGACTAAAACATAACTTATTAAGTATAAGTCAATTTTGTGACAAGGGCTTTAAAGTGTGATGACCCAAAGATTGATTCATAGATTGATTTTGATGATCACAAAACCTTGAAGTATAGATACTAATGTTTATGTTGCAAGGAGAAAGATATTTATTTTGCAAGGAACATAGCAAGTTGGGAGAACACAAGAAGGCCTCCAAAGCTCTCAAGTTGGAAGAAAGCTACAATTTATTGGCCCAAGCTTAAAGTTCAAAGGATTCAAATTGGAGGAGTAAAATCAAAAGAAAAATTCAAAAGAACAGTCTTCGAGTCGACTCCAGTGGAATTCGAGTCGACTCCGGAGAAGTATGAGTCGACTACTAGGAGTCACAGGCAGAAAAGTCAGAGAGCAGTTTTCGGGTCTGAGATTCGAGTCGACTCCAGTGGAACGCGAGTCGACTCCGATGGTTGGTAGGTCGACTCCAAAGAAAGCAAGAGTCGACTCTCAGCGGAACACAAGAAAAAAGTCAGAGAGCATTTTTGGGACTCTGAGATTCGAGTCGACTCCCGCATTGCACGTGTCGACTCCGAGACTCCGCGACCATCAACAGACAGAAAACCAAGTTACTGCCTCTGAGATTCGAGTCGACTCCCAGACAGCTCGAGTCGACTCCAAGACAGCTTCACATCAAAAAGGCAGAAGACCAAGTTTCGCAAACTGAGAGCCGAGTCGACTCCAAGGAAGTTCGAGTCGACTCCAAGACTGGACGAGCCAAAAGACAGAGGATCGGGAGTTCGGGCTCTGAGATTCGAGTCGACTCCCAGGACAGTCGAGTCGACTCGAGAGGACAAAATTCAAAATTGGATCCACGGACTTCAGTGGATGAGCCGACTCCGAAATTGCCAAGTCAGCTCCAGAAGTTGGCGAGTCGACTCCGGGTTAAGACGAGTCGACTCCCAGTCGAGGATGCACCATAATTCAAATTTGGAACAGTGGCCGAGTCGTCTCCAGTAAAGCACGAGTCGACTCCTGCAACAGGCGAGTCGACTCCTGATCGCGCGAGTCGACTCCGATCCCAACGGTAATATTGTCAGGAAGTGCAGACTGTGTCCAACGGCTCTATTTTTGTCTCTAACGGCTAGATTCTTGTTTCCACGCCATCTAAAGCTATAAAAACAAGAGGAGAGCTAGGGGAGAAGGTATGGAAGTGGGAGAGATCATCTAGAAAAGAGATCTCAAAGAGATTACAAAGGAAATCTCCCATAAGCACAAAAGGGCCATCCAAAACGAAATAGAGAGAAGAAGAGCAACCAAGTGAATCTGAAAGCTTCCTCTCCATCCGTGTGCTGCCTCGGGGATCCTCTACTTCATGCCAAATCAGAGGAGGATCAAGTAAAGAAGAAGCCGAGCTCCTCCATCTTCAAAAACTCGTTTGAGGGCTTCTCTTTACTCTATTTGTTTATATTGTCATATTTGCTTGTTTAAGAAGCTTTGATTTGTTTTTATTCTTTGTTTTAATATCTTGTAACTTGATTCAATCAAGGGATTGAATCAAGGAGTTAAAGGTTTGTTGGTGAGCCAAAGGGAAAACCAACTGTGTTAGGTTTGTTGGTGAGCCGAGGGTAAAACCAACGTGTAAGGGTTTGATTGTGAGCCCGAAAAAACAATCGGGGTTGGTTCTAGTCGGTGAGCCTGGAAAAACCGACCGAGTTCGTTGTGCGCTCGTAAAACAACAAGTTGGGTTGTGAGCTTGTAAAACAACCGGCTGTAATCGGTAGGATTATAGTGAAATTCCCAAGGGGTCTTGGGGAGTGGATGTAGGTGCTGGGGTGCACCGAACCACTATATGTCCTTTGTGTTTGTAATGCCTCTAGTTATTATCTAACTAACACACTTACTTACTTAGATAAATTGCTTGCTTAATTCTTATCCGCACATCCTTTAGTTGCAAGCATATTTAATCAAGTCGAAGTCTATACATCAAACTCTTGCTAAGTTTAACTTTCACTGTGCATCTATACAACTTAGCATAGTTAATCAAAAAGTTTTAGAAGTAGCATAAAAGTTTTAAAAGACCCAATTCACCCCCCCTCTTGGCTTGTATCTACTGGGCAACAAGTGGTATCAGAGCAGGTGCTCTAAGTTTAATCATTGATCTCACGATCAAGAGCCAAAGATCATGACAACTCAAATAGATAGTTTTCTAGGAGAAGGACATTCAATTAATACACCTCCACTATTTAATGGCATAAACTATACACATTGGAAAATACGCATGCGCATCTTTATTCAATCACAAAACTATTACTTATGGAAAATCATAATAAATGATCTTCACATACTCTCTCAAACTTTTAATGAAAAGGACTTAGCACAATTGAATGCTGATGCTATGAACATATTATATTGTGCTATTCAAGAAACAAAGTCTAATGAAATTTCTGCATGCTTATCTGCTAAGGAGATCTGGGATACTTTAGAAAGTATTTATGATAAATCTCAGATTAGCTCTCAGGTGCTTCAATTACATTCTAACAATGAGACTGCAGAAAAAGGTGTTGAATCTCTCACCTCAGTCGAGTCGACTCCAAGTATTTCAGAGTCGACCCTCAAGATAACCGAGTCGACTCCAATAAGGTCCGAGTCGACTCCGAGGCAAATCAGCTTCCTAAAGACAAAGAAAAAGAGGAAGCAAGAAGAAAGGAAGAAAGAGATAAAAAGGAAGAAAGCCTTGACCAAGAAAGAGTCAAGCCAAAAAATAAAGGTTAGGAGCAACAATGATGATATTAGCTCCAAGAAACTACAAGAGGTAACTGACTTGTGCTTTATGGGACAAGAAGACAAGGTAAAATCTGAATCTACTCTTACCTCAAATGATTTTCAAGATGAATTCTCTTATGATGAATTATTAAATGCTTTTCATGAGTTGTATAGTGAATGTAGAAAATTAACTGTAAAGAATAAAAATCTTAAGAAACTAAATTCTGAAAATGAAAGCTTAAGGTCATTTTCAGAAGAATTGATTCAGAAAATCATAGCTTAATTAAAGAAAATCAAAACTTAAGTAAAGAAATTAACCAATTAAGATGTTTTATTAACAAATTCACTGTAAGTTCAGAAAGATTAAAAATGATGTTTGAAAGCCAACATGCTGATTTTGATAAATCAAAATTTAGCTTGACTCCTTCACTTAGCCATAAATCTCTAGAGAAAAAGGTTATCAATTTACCAAGCAAACCATTAAATAAGATAACTTATTCAAAAATGAAAAGGATGGGAATAACAACTTTACCTATCGTTCTAGTATAATTAAATCAAATGGTAAAGTTATTACTATTAAACAGATATGGGTTCCAAAAGGAACCATATGTCCTAACTCTCAAGGACTCAAGCAAGCTTGGGTACCCAAAATGAGAAAATGAGGATGTACACATAGTGTACCAAGGTACCTATGGAACATAAAGAAACTTAGAAAGTTATTAATAAAAAAAAAATAATAATGAAATCAGTAATTCTTGCATCTCATCATTATTTGTGCTTTAGTATTTGATATGATTTGCTAGTAGTGATCAATTTTGTGATATAGAAAATACTTTTAGAAATATAATCAAATCTCTTCATTTATAGTATACTTTACTCGCTATTGGATAAGTTGCTAAATGGTTAATCAATTTAATAACTCTATGAATTCTCTATATGCTTGATTGATAGTTATTATCCATGGCATTATTATTCATAGATATGATAATGTGTACTTGGTATGTTTTTGAATATATGCACTATGAATACCAAGATTAAAGAAACCATCTTTAGTATACAAAATCAACTCATGCTAGTATGCACTTAATCTCAAAAGACCTTGCCATAGGCTTACTTAGATTATCCTCTTAAAGGTCAAAGCTTCGCTATGCATGCTAACTAAGGAAACAAACCAAAAATAATTTCTAAATCTAGAGATGTTGTTTCCAACACTAATTTTTCAAAAGCTTACATTAACCTTGTACTTGGCACTCAAATTAAAATATTTTCTGCATTGGCACAAACTCACAAAAAGCGATCAAATGATAAAGGTTTGCAAACTATGAATCACGGCATAGTTTTGAAAACCAATTTTTGTGTTAAGTTGTGCACAGAAAATAATAGTGAATACAATTGTTTCTGCACCAAGAACACTATAAGTAAAATAGGATTAATAGAATCTTTGAAGAATTGAAAAAGGCAATGTTGTGTGATAGTCATCTACTTAAATGATTTTTAAAAGCTATCATCAATACTTGTCATACATATGACTTCTATTAGATCTATTTTTGATGAAAACTTCTTTTGATCTTCTGAAAAATAGAAAATGAACTATTGCGTATCTCTCATATTTTTCAGTCGTACATGTTATGCTTGATATGTTCTCTAGAAAAGTAATGCCAAATCTAATAAAGATATTTCTATCCTTGGATATCATTCATCAAACAATGCATATAGAACATTCATGAAAGATTTTAGTTGCAAAAATATCAAGTCGTCTTATTCTCTATGAGACTAATGATTTACTGTCAAGATACTAAGATCAAATTATATATGGTTAATCTTTTACATATAACAATCTGAAAACTTGTTAATAATTATAACAAAATTGAGTTTTTTCAGAAATGCACTTAATGAAGAAAAATTGATAACTACTAAAAGACTGAATCAAGAAAAGATGAAATAGATCTTGATTCTTGCATGATTAAAAGTAAAGATCACCACTATCATTTGCTTGACTCATGAGCTTTATATTCTGTCAAATGAATGTGTAGAATTCACTCCTATGTGGTTATTTCATTAAAAAGTAGATCTATGTTAAATAACCACCATATTTAAAAATTACACATTACATATATGATAAAGCAATATGTGATTTAAAACAAGCATCAAAAGCTTGATATATAAAAGCTTAGGTAACCTTGTTGATAGAAAGTAATAGTGATAAATCTATGCATCAAAAAGAAGAATCTATGATATCTTGCTTGCTCATAGCACACATTGATGGCATCATTTTTGTTCTACCAATGAAAATTTATATGAATAGTTATATTGCAAGGTGAGTTTGAAATATGATGAATGAATTAACATCTTCTCTCAAACTCCAAATTTAGACAAACAGGAAAGGGGATCTTCATTGACCAACGTTAGTCCACAAGAAAACTCTTATAGAAGATTGGCATGAAGAAGATATATCTATGACCCCATCTTGTAGAATTCGAAAAAGATGAGAAAAGTAGATCTATTGTGTTAAAGCTGTATTGAAGCATGATAGAATAATTATTTTATCATACAGCTAGTAGACCAGATTGTACGCTCATTATGTGACCGTGTGCAAGACGTCAATCTAATTTTAATGAATCATATTTTATTAATAACCAATAAATCATAATCTGAATTTTGATAGAAACAAACGGTTAAGATAAATTGATTAAAACTTAGTTAACATATCTTACAGATAATTATCTTAAGCAAATAGAATCTAAACTAAATTGATTTGATCTTGATAAATCTATCTATTGCCTCACATGCTTGAACTATCTTTCTATCTCTTTAGTTCAAGTGATATGTGCTTGTTAATATTTAGGCAATCTCTTGAGTAAAGTAACTCAACATGCAACTATTGTTATATCTTATATTGGGTCATCTAATTAAAAAATATATATATGTTGGATGAATGCTTTGTATCTTAAAGAAATTAATGACCTTCCTTCAAGAAAGAAAAATGAGAAATTTCAACTTGAAGGATATCTTCATGTAAGATACACTAAACATTCACATGCAAACAAGAGAGAGGATCTTCTTCAGCCAAAAGTTCACACATAAGAAATCTAGTTTGGCTTGAAGAACATATAATGAATAGGTAATTTTAGATACCTTTCTCACAAATTAATTGAGCAAAGTCAATAACTTAAATCCTATTATGGCATGATTAAATTCTTTAATTATTAATTTTTGATATCATGTCTATATGTGTATTGACTGACTTATACTTTTAGAAATTGTTTCATGGTTTGCTCAATCTAAAATATTTCTATGGCTGTATCATAACCATGAAATACACAAGTATATGATTAAAACTCTGATTTAGAATGACTTGTGAGAAGCTACGAATTCTTGGGCATAATGAAAATAGTGTTTGCATGATATACCTCTATACGATACATTTCATTATTTCTTTATTCTGCTCTTTCATGTAGATTACTTGAGAATAACAAAAAGAGAGAGAGATAAAGAAAAGAAAATGGACATTGTTCAAGAGATGAAAAATCTGAGCAAAGGCAAGTACTTCAATCTTAAGGAAAAGCAAAACAAGCATAATATATTCGGCACATTTGGAAGGGATAAAATCTATAATTAATTACACTCAAACAGGGAGAGTTTGAAGTAAAGATTTTAACCTTCTATATTGCTCATCATAGGGATGGTGCCAATGGGGAGGCTAGTGGTAGTACCCGGCACTATTTGACCCAACTATTCGGTGTAGGGCATATTAGGGACGGCACAAGAGGGAGGCTAGTGGTAGTACCTCGTGCCCCTTCCCAACTCCACCGGATAGGGAGCAAATAGAGTATAGAGCATAAGAAAGTAAAAATGAAAGACAAAGTAAATGAAAGTATATAAGAAGAATCAAGTCTTTTTATCACTTGAAAACATAATTTAAGGATGAAATCAATGCAAGATAATATTTAAATAGGAGGAGTTTATTTGAAAAGAATTGATTTTGATCCTTGACATGCTTGTTCTTATTATTTTAATGTATGACTTAACACTTAATATAGTGTGCATATGGTATGATGTTTTGAATTATGGGTTCTCAATATTTTGTAATGCTCCATGCTTAGACAATTTGATTGAATGTTTGAAATGCTACATAACATCTTTTGTTTGGTTTTATTGAAAAGAAAATTCAGATTTGTTATTCACAATCATCGTTAAAATCTGAAAGTTAAATAAATCTGTAAAAAAAAGGAGAAGATAAGGATATCTCTATTTAGGCACAATGAATTGAGTTTGTCTTATCCATCAACTTGCTTAACTTTGGTATATAATGTGCTAACTCATACCAAAATTCAACATAAATACAAATATTCTGAATATGCTTGAAATATGTGTTTTCAATCGTAATGATTTAAGATAAGCTACAATGTGGAAGATCCATATCTCAAATTATGACTTTGAAAGCCTCTTTTGAAAATCTTTATGAAATTCAGAATCTGATTTCGTATAAAAGCTTAAACTCAATATGATTTCTAAATAAAATCTTAATTTAAGAAAAACAGAATTAATTTTGATGCCTTGGTTGATTGCTCCGATACGCATCCGAAACATATCTTTTCTTATCGTTAAAATGTACTAATATTGGTCCAAATGATGTGTCTTTCGATGATCTTGATTGCAAACAAAAATTTCTAAATATATGATCTTATTTTGATATTAAAAAGATTTATTGTGTTTCATGAATACATTGGTGAAAAACTATGATTAAGAAATTGAGTTCTATAAATATATATACCTCAATGATCATCTATATGTTTTTCTCTCCTACATTCTTAAAGATTTCCATCAGAATATCAATAGAGTGAATGATCTTAAAACTAGAAATATTTCAGTTCACTCAAATGACTCTAAAAGAAAGAAAATGTAAATGCTTTTGAAAGAAATTGAGCTTCAATTGAATCATTTTCTGATTAATACTTTTATACATTTTCTCTAAGATTAGGAGAAAGCATAACTTGTTCTTAAAGGATTAGAAAGAGTGATTACTATAAATTCTGAATAATTCTAGATCACTCTACATTCTTGATATTACAGAATTTCAGTGTTATTCACGTTTATCACTAAAATCTGAAATTCAACAATTTAAAATGATTAAAGAAGAATGCATCTTTTGAGGGGGAGCTTTAGATATTCAGTATCCTATCCCAAAGACACTTTATTTTGATGCATACCTTGATTTTTATGGATTGATTTTGATGAACCTCCTTATATTACAATACTTGCTTTAATTATAAGTTTATACCTTGAGATGAGTTCTATAAAGGTTGTCTTGTCTCAAACCTTGAGTCTCATGAAGATAAGCTGAAATATATTTTTGAGATTGACAATCTTATTGAACATTATCTTAGGATTCTAAACTCTTAAATGGAATGATCAATTGAGGGGGAGAAAGAAAATTTCAGAAGGAGAGGTCTTATGGAACTTAATTACATAAATCTATAGGAGAGGGAAAGAATACTAAATGAAAAGTGATCCTAATACTCTCCAATATGTATCATCTGAAATTTAAATCTGAAAATCTTTATGATACACCTTGAGGCGTGTTATTTGGTTAGTATATCTTATGCATCACTCATGAACCAAATTACAAATCTTAAGAGCCTCTAATTTAATAAAACAGGGGGAGAACAATGTATTAAATTTTCTTGAGTATCTCTTAGAAAATCTATTTTGAACCTCACTAATGAGTTTTAATTGGCTTACTCTTTAGAACTTCTATTTTGTGTCAATTTATTATTTTATGTATCAAATTATGCTTATTTTCTAAAGGAATAAAAGAAAGTCTTTAAAAGAGCTCAAAGATGTATCAAAAATTGCATAAACTCATATTTTGGTATTTGTGCCCCAATGCTCTTATTATCATATAAGAACTTTGAAGTCATTAAGAATTAATGATCCAACATGATGATATGTTTTTCCAAATATATAAGTTTTGATCTTTTACTCTGAAAATTAATTAAATTGCTCTCATGTTGATAAAATACTTAATAGATTGGGCAAAAGGTCTTAAATGAACAAGCTTTCATACTTAGTGAAGAGAGGTTAGATTTCCACTCATATTTTTTCTTGAATATCATTTGTGGTACTTCTTGAATTAACCTAAGGAAGATTCCACCTACACTTGATTAGAAAACTATCTGTGGTATCAAATTAAAAAACCTCTTGAATTCACACTCGATGTGTTTTGCTCTGATCTTTGTACTTAATGTTTCACTATCTTTTTGATGTTGTCAAAAAGGGGGAGAAATATCTAAGTATATGCTTTATATACTCAGAATGCTTTATTACTTTGAAGTGAATATAAATCAGCTTAAAATTTAAATATGTTGATTGTGTTAAGCTGATTAAATCTAAAGCATTATCATGAAGTATTTTTTTTTTTAAATATATATGTTTTCTACTTCATGCAACTTAGCTATGTATTACTTCTAGAAAACAATATCTTTTATATTGCATATACTCCAAGTTTTGTCATCATCAAAAAGGGGGAGATTGATGACCCAAAGATTGATTCATAGATTGATTTTGATGATCACAAAACCTTGAAGTATAGATACTAATGTTTATGTTGCAAGGAGAAAGATATTTATTTTGCAAGGAACATAGCAAGTTGGGAGAACACAAGAAGGCCTCCAAAGCTCTCAAGTTGGAAGAAAGCTACAATTTATTGGCCCAAGCTTAAAGTTCAAAGGATTCAAATTGGAGGAGTAAAATCAAAAGAAAAATTCAAAAGAACAGTCTTCGAGTCGACTCCAGTGGAATTCGAGTCGACTCCGGAGAAGTATGAGTCGACTCCGGAGAAGTATGAGTCGACTCCTAGGAGTCACAGGCAGAAAAGTCAGAGAGCAGTTTTCGGGTCTGAGATTCGAGTCGACTCCAGTGGAACGCGAGTCGACTCCGATGGTTGGTAGGTCGACTCCAAAGAAAGCAAGAGTCGACTCTCAGCGGAACACAAGGAAAAAGTCAGAGAGCATTTTGGGACTCTGAGATTCGAGTCGACTCCCGCATTGCACGAGTCAACTCCGAGACTCCGCGACCATCAACAGACAGAAAACCAAGTTACTGTTGCCCAAGGTGACAATCCAAGAGGGGGGGTGAATTGGTTTCTTCTAAATTTTTGGTACTTTTAAAACTTTCTTAATTAAGTGCGATGGATGCTCTCTTAGGTTATTTAAGTGAGTTAATCTAATGCAAGAAGAGAAGATAAAGCAAGAGAAAATGAAAGCACAAACACAATGCAAACACACCAATATATAGTGGTTCGGTGCTCTCCTTAGCACCTACGTCCACTCCCCAAGCGTACCCTTGGGAATTCACTATAATCTTGCGGATTACAGTTGGATTATTTTCCGGGCTCACAATCCAAAAACCTTGTTGGTTTTACGGGCTCACCAACAAACCTATACACTTGGTTTTCCGGGCTCACCAAGAACCTTGTTGGTTTTGCGGGCTCACCAACGAACCTATACAACTTTGGTTTTCCGGGTTCACCAAAAACCTTTGTTGGTTTTGCGGGCTCACCAACGAACCTATACAACTTTGGTTTTCCGGGTTCACCAAAAACCTTTGTTGGTTTTGCGGGCTTACCAACGAACCTTTGTTGGTTTTGCGGGCTTACCAACGAACCTTTACAAAGTGTTTAAACAAATGAAAAGAAAAGATTTAAACTCCTAGATGAGCATATAAAGCAATATGAACAACAAGAAGAGTTAGAAAGAAATTATCGCTTTGAAGTCGCTTTGCTCTTCTTGGTCAAGGAAGCTTCACTCTTCAATGGGGGAAGGAGCTCTTAATGCCTCTTTGAATCTGCTCAATCCCTTTCTTTGATTCTTGAATGAAGCTCTTGATGAAGCTTGTCTTGCTAGGGTTCTCTCTTGAATGCACTTGATGTATTTTCCCCAAAGCTTACTTCCTCTAATGAATACTCCCTCTTAAATACTTCTCCAACCTCCAAATAGTCCTTTCTGACCGTTGGATTGAAGAAACTAGCCGTTTATAGCCGTTGGGAGTCCAAAAAGCATTTCTGCACAACTAGCCGTTATGTTCAGCCCGTGTTTGGGTCGGCTCAACCTGTCCTTGGGTCGACCCAACTTGGCCTTGGGTCGACTCAACCATTCTTGGGTCGACCCTCTCAGAAACACAGAAACTTGAATTCAGCCTTCTTCCTTGGGTCGACCCAACCTTTCTTTGGGTCGACCCAAGGTCAGCTTCAGAAATTCAGAGCCTTGAATTTCAGCCTTTCTTCACTTGGGTCGACTCAACCTTTCTTTGGGTCGACTCAAGGTTTACTTGGGTCGACTCAACTTCTTCTTGGGTCGACCCTCTCAGTAAATCCAGAGAGCATTCTTCCTTTGCATTTTGAGGTTCTTTGGAGGTTGGGTCGACTCTTGCTTACCTTGGGTCGACCCAACTCACTGTTCATTTGTGCCTTTTTGCAGGAGTGTGCCAGATGATTCCTGATGTCCGGGGTCGACCCAATCAACCTATGGGTCGACTCAATCCACACTTTGCTGCATTCTCAAGGTTAGTTTCATCCAAATGAACAAGACCATATATATATTTCAATTAAGCAAATGTACTGAGAGCAATGAACTTATAAATGAAGTATCAATTTAACTTATAGCATGCTTTGGATAATTGTTTGTTAATCATCAAAATAACACTATCATCCTCAATCTCCCCCTTTTTGATGATTACAAAATAAAGAGTATAAGCCTATTGATACTTGTCTTTAAAATCAGTTTATAAGAGGGATTAAATTTCTGAATTTCAGCTTTTCATATATACTTGTGAAATCTCCCCCTTTATCATCCAAAAGTTGCCAATTTGACTTTTTGAATGGCTCCCCCTTTCATTTATAATTCATTAGCAATGAAACTTCAAAAACATATGAGTTTCAGCTTATGTATCGGGGTGCGAAAGGAGCGTGCCAAATTCTGAATTTATATGTGCCAAATTTTGAATTATGATAGAAATTTTTGATTTGATGATTTTCATTGTTACAAATTGCTCCCCCTTAGATATGTAAGCTTTCTTATATGATTTTCAATTTGTTTGCCCATTTATTTCTCTTTTCTTTTCATAACTTCTTTACTCACTCTTTCTCACAAAAGTAATACTCTTTCTTCTCAAATGAAAATACTCTTTCTTTTCTTAGAGTGAATACTCTATCTTTTCGTCTCCCCCTTTATATACTCTTTTCTCTCCCTTTATATACTCTTTCCTTCTCTTCTCTTTTATATACTCTTTCCTTCTCTTCTCCTTTATATACTCTTTCCTCTTCTCTTCTCTTTTATATACTCTTTCCTTCTCTTCTCCTTTATATACTCTTTCCTCTTCTCCCTTTATATACTCTTTCCTTCTCTTCTCTTTTATATACTCTTTCCTTCTCTTCTCCTTTATATACTCTTTCCTTCTCTTCTCCCCCTTTTTGTTATCATCAAAAACATATATATGGGAAAAGATGCAATAAAGAACAAACTTCAGACTTCATTGATCAAAATAGGAACATTTTCATATATTAATGCTCAAAATGATGAAAAGTACAATGTTCCACCAATCAAGATTTAAAGATATAAGGGAAAGACAAGATTCATAAGGGAAAAAGCAAGATATATATGAGAAAAGGCAAGATACATACGAGAACTAGATTTCTAGCCTAGGCTCTAAATATAGATGCTAAGATCAGCCTAGGGAGACTCTAATTGAGAGTGGGAAATAGGATTTTCGGAAGAGGACAAAGGGTAAACAGTGCCCTAGATAGCTCACGGGTCCCCCTTTTAACAGTGGGGTCCCGACGTTGGGTCGACTCAAGAAATTTCTTGGGTCGACTCAATGTTGGGTCGACCCTATTCTGGGTTGGGTTGACCCAAGTGCAGAATTTTTCTTTTCTCTTCCGTTTTGCTTCTAAAATGTTTTTCTTGCTTCCAATCCTTATAAACTCTTTATGGGACAATGATACATGAGTAAGGAATCTATAGATTACAAGTTTGACTCATGTTTCATAGGTTTTTAGAAATGAGAGGAATGTATCATGAGATTGCTTGCTTCCTTTTATATCTCTTCAATAAGACGGATCACATATGCCTAATTTCCTCCTTAGCGTGCAGAATCTATCTTCACTCAAGGGTTTTGTGAATATGTCGGCTAATTGTTTTTCAGTGCATATATGTTCATATGTTTCCATTTTGCACATGATCCCTAATAAAATGATATCTTATTTCTATGTGTTTGGCTTTAGAAATGAGATATATAGAATGTAAGCCAGAAGTGATCTCTAAATGTAGATTCCAAAGATAGTTTTGAAATCAAGTGTAGATGGAATCTTTTTCAAGTTATTTCAAGGAGTATCAAGAATAATATTCAAAGAAAGGCACGGATGAAAATCCAAATAAAAGTATTGGGGCATAGATACCAAAACATGAATTTATGTAGTGTAGGATACATAAAATTCAAGGCTTTGAAAGTTCTTTTAGAGCTCTCTTAAGGACTTTCTTTTACTCCTTTAAAGATCATAACATCAAAATCAATTAAAATGAATTGGCTCATGATTGAAACGCTAAAGTGCAAGCCAATAAGAGCTCATTAGTAGATTCCAAAGTAAATTTCAATACTAAGACAAATGGAATCCTTTTCACTTAGTTTTCAAAACAAGTGATTTACCAATTAAGTACAGATAAAAATCCAACTTTCAAAAGATATTCAATGAAGCACAAAGTTTAATACCACTTTACATTTAGTATTCTTTCTCTTATCTTTAGTTGTGAATTTACATGATTAAGTTCTATATGATCTCTCCCTCTGAAATTTTCTTTCTCCCCTCTTAATTAATTAATCCATAAAATTCAAGGTTTAGCAGTCAATTAAAGTAACTTTAGGATAAGATACTGAATATCTAAAGCTCCCCCTTAAAAGATGCATTTTCTTTAATTATTCTTATCTTTTGTTGAATTTCAGATTTTAATGATAAACGTGAATAAAACTGAAACTTTATGATATCAAGAATGTAGAGTGATCTAGAATTATTCAAAATTTATAGCAATCACTCTTTTTAATCTTTTAAGAACAAGTTATGCTTCCTCTTAATCTTTGAGAAAATGTACTGAAATATTAATCAGAAAATGATTCATTTGAAGCTCAAATTCTTTCAAAAGTATTTACATTTTCTTTCTTTTAAGAATCATTTGAGTGAGCTGAAATATTTCTAGACTTGAGATCATTCACTCTTTTAATAATATATATACATATATATTTTGATGAAAGTCTTTAACAATGTAGGAGAGGAAAAAAAATATATAGATGACCATTGAAGTATATGTATTTATAGAACTCAATTTCTTAATCAAGGTTTTTCAGCAATGTATATATGAAGCACATAAATCTTTTCAATATCAAAATAAAATCATATATTAAAAAATATTTGTTTGCAATCAAGATCATCAAAAGACACATCATTCAGACCAATATTAGTACACTTTGAAGATAAGAAATGATATGTTTCAGATGCGTATCAGGGCAAGCAATCAAGGCATCAGAATTATTCTATTTTTCTTAAGCTGTAATTTTATCTAGAAATTCATATTGAGTTATTCCCCAAATGATGCAATCATTGAAGCATATAATGAAGGTTACAAAAATACAATAATAGAGGCATTTTTAAATTAAGTATAAGCTTTTATACAACATCAGATTCTGAATTTCATAAAGATTCTCAAGGAGACTTTCAAGATTATAATTTGAGATATGTATCTTCACATTGTAGCTCATCTTAAATCATTAAAATTGAAAACACATATTTCAAAAATATTAGAGCACATCCAGAATCATTTGTAATTCATATTGAATTTTGGTACAAATTGGAGGACATTATGTACTAATGTTAGGCAAGATAAAAGATATGTCAGAATCAATCCATTTTGCCTAATTTGCAAATTCAAATAATTTTTTTTTTTATTTTTCAAAATATATTCATTAAAACAAAATGATGTTGTTGTTGGTAATAACATGTTTCAATCAAAATTTATAGGCATGAAGCATTACAAGTTATATCTAGGAAAGATCTTTGCTATTTGAATATTGAAAACACATAATTCAAAATATGCAAAACATAACAAGCATGTCATGGATCAAAATCAATTCTTTTCAAATAAAATTTCCTTTATTTAAATACAATTTAGCACTGATTTTATCCTTAAGGTGTGTTTTCAAGTGATTCAAACTTCATTTGATTTTTCACAACCTTCTTATATATTTTTATTTATTTATCATTCATTCCCCAAATTTTTAATTTCTTTCTTTAACCATTCAATGAACATTTTGATTATCTTTATTTATTTTTCGGTTTTACTTTTCTATGCTCTATATTCTATTTGCTCCCTATCCGGTGGAGTTGGAAGGGGCACGAGGTACTACCACTAGCCTCCCTCTTGTACCGTCCCTAATATGCCCTGCACCGAATAGTTGGGTCAAATAGTGTCGGGTACTACCACTAGCCTCTCCATTGGCACCATCCCTATGATGAGCAATATAGAAGGTTTAAAATGTTCACTTCAACCTTTTTCTGTAATTAATTACGGATTTTATCTCTTCCAAAGGAATATTCATATTAGTCTCACAAATGTGCCGAATGTATTATGCTTGTTTTGCTTTTCCTTAAGATTGAAGTATTTGCCTTTACTTAGATTTTACTTCTCTTGAATAATATCCATTTTCTTTTCTTTACCTCTCTCTCTTTTTGTTATTTTCAAGTAGTTACATGAAAGAGCAGAATAAAGAATTAATCTAATATGCTGCATATAAATATATATCATGCAAACAGCATTTTCATTATGCCCAATGATTCATAGCTTATCACAAGTTATTTTGAATTAGAGATTTGAGGCATAAACTTGTGTATTTCATGGTTATGCATTATATAGGAAAAAGTAAACTTCAATTTAATCACACCATGAAACAATCATCACTAGCATGAGAATGAAGCATGATATCAAGATGATCAGCAATTAAAGGTTTAATCATGCTACCATATAATTTCAGATTATTGATTTTGCTCAACTAACTCACAAGAGAAGAGTTTAGATTACCAGTGTATTTAGCATTCTTCAAGCCAAATACCTTTTAGATTCTTTACACCCTTGGCTGAAGAAAATCTCTCTCCTTTTTTGTTTGCAAAGGAATGTTTATTGTATCTTTCATCAAGGTGTCCTTCAAGTTGAAATTTCTTGCTCATAAATCCTGTATCATTAATAAACTCTTTTTCTTTCTTGAAGGAAAGTCATTAGTTTCTTCAAGATACAAAACATTCATACAATATATTTCTTTAGCTAGATGACTCAACATAAGATATGACAATAATTGAATATTAAGTCACTTTACTCAAGAGATTGTCTAAATATAAGCAAGCACAAGTCACTTGAACTAAAGAGATAATTTTATTAAATAATATGGTTCAAGGACACCCATGTGAGGCAATAGGAAGATTTATCAAAGTCAAACCAATTTTTTTTTTATTTTCAGAAGCAATTTAGCTTAGATTCTATTTGCCTAAAATAATTATCAATAAGATATACCAGTTAAGTTTTAATCAAGTTAGTTTAAATAGTTGTTTCTATCAAAATTCTGGTTATGATTCGGCTTTCAATACAAATAATCTTGTTTTAGAGAGATAGGCAATTTTCTTTTAGATTAATTAAGATTTTATATTTGACTTATGGGAGATGGTTCAAAGGAATTAATATTCATACTTTTAGAATATTTTTATGCTCAGATTAAACATGACGTGTTAACATTAATCAATAGAATTCGAGATAATTTTATGTAAGGATATTAATCATTCAATCAAGGATACAGTGATTATACTAAATGAGACACTTTAAAGATCAGATTTATTAATCTTAGATTTTTTGAATAGTCTTGAGAATTACAAAAAAAAAAATCATTGTTATAAAACTTTTTAGTAGAATTTTCATTATGATCACGACACATTAATCATTTATGATTGAAACATATGATGCATACATGCGACTTATAGAGTAAATCATAATATATTTCAAATAATCACATAAGGAATGAGTGATATTATGATAAATTATACTCATACCTTCACAAATAATGAAATAAGATTTCATAAGTATTATGCTCAATAAAGTTTTAACATGAAGTATGAAATCAGCATCAAGTGTTTATACTAGAGAGGAAATTTAGATTTTTGTAAACTTGAAGAAGAAGGTTATATATATATCCATTCATTGTTTTCTTATCATGATGCAAGCACTAGAAAGTTTCATGCTAAACTCGTTGAGATAAAATTTAACATATGAGGCATTTAAAAACTTTGATGCAGAGAGCATCGTAATTTCATAAAAAAGATAATTTCAATACACGAAGTAGAATGTTAAACCTTATACTAAATTTAATGAATAAAATGAGACTTATCTTTAATTATGTGTCAATGCACCCATTTGTATGAAAATTTCATTTGTTCCATGGGTAGCTTGGCACACCTACATCTATACCCTCATATTTTTCATTTTGGGTACCCAAGCTTGCTTGGGTCCTTGAGGGTTAGTGCATATGGTTCCTTTTGGAATCCAAATTTGTTTAATCGTAATAACTTTACCATTTGATTTATTCGAATTAGAACCATAAGTAAAGTTTTTATGCCCAATCTTTTTATATTTGAAATAAGTTATCTTATTTGATGGTTTGCTTGGCAAATTGATAACCTTTTTCTTTAGGGTTTTATTATTGAGCAAAGGAATCCAGCCAAGTCTTGATTTATCAAAAACAGCATGTTGGCTTTCAAACATCGTTTTTAATTTTTCTGAACTTACAGTGGAATTTGTTAATAAAAGATTTTAATTGGTTGATTTCTTCATTTAGGTTTTGATTTTCTTTAATTAAATTCTGATTTTTCTGAATCAATTGTTCTGAATTTAACCTTAAGCTTTCATTTTCAGAATTTAGTTTGTCTTGTATTTCACCAAAAGAATTTCTTTCTTTTGAAATTTTTAGATTTAGTTTCTTAGAATTTTTATTCTTCATAGCTAGTTTTCTACATTCACAATACAATTCATGAAAAGCATTTAACAATTCATCATAAGAAAATTCTTCTTGAAAATCATTTGATGTAAGAGTAGATTCAGATTGTACCTTATCTTCTTGTGCCATAAAGCACAAGTTAGTTACCCCTTGTATTTCTTTGGAGCTAGTATCATCATTGTTGCTCCTAACTTTTATTTTCTTGCTTGACTCTTCCTTGGTCAAGGCTTTCTTCCTTTTTATCTCTTTCTTACTTTCTTCTTGCTTCCTCTTCTTCTTTGTCTTTAGGAAGCTTTTGAATTTTTCGGTGTTTGGGTATGGATCCTTGTTTTCATCACCGAATTCTTCATTTGTTGTTCTTTCTTCCGGATTGGGAGATTCAACATCGTTTTCTGCAGGCTCACTGTTAGTATGTAATTGAAGCATATGTGAGCTAAACAGAATATTGTCATAAATATTTTCTAAAGTATCCCAGATTTCCTTAGCAGATAAACATGCAGAGATTTTATTAAATTCAGTTTCATGGATAGCACAATATAGTATGTTCATAGCATTAGCATTCAATTGTGCTAAGTCTTTTTCATTAATAGTGTGAGAGAGTGAGTGAGGGCCTCTAGTAATGATGTACCATAATTCATAGTTTGAAGCTTGAATGAATATCCTCATTCTAGCTTTCCAATAAGTGTAGTTTGTGCCATTAAATAGAGGTGGTCTATCAATTAATTGTCCCTCTCCTATAGAACATCCCACTTGGGTTGTCATGATCTTTAACTCTTGATTGTGAGATCAATGGGTACTATTAGAGCACCTTGCTCTGATACCACTTGTTGCCCAAGGTGACAATCCAAGAGGGGGGGGGGGGTGAATTGGTTTCTTCTAAATTTTTGGTACTTTTAAAACTTTCTTAATTAAGTGCGATGGATGCTCTCTTAGGTTATTTAAGTGAGTTAATCTAATGCAAGAAGAGAAGATAAAGCAAGAGAAAATGAAAGCACAAACACAATGCAAACACACCAATATATAGTGGTTCGGTGCTCTCCTTAGCACCTACGTCCACTCCCCAAGCGTACCCTTGGGAATTCACTATAATCTTGCGGATTACAGTTGGATTATTTTCCGGGCTCACAATCCAAAAACCTTGTTGGTTTTACGGGCTCACCAACGAACCTATACACTTGGTTTTCCGGGCTCACCAAGAACCTTGTTGGTTTTGCGGGCTCACCAACGAACCTATACAACTTTGGTTTTCCGGGTTCACCAAAAACCTTTGTTGGTTTTGCGGGCTTACCAACGAACCTTTGTTGGTTTTGCGGGCTTACCAACGAACCTTTACAAAGTGTTTAAACCAATGAAAAGAAAAGATTTAAACTCCTAGATGAGCATATAAAGCAATATGAACAACAAGAAGAGTTAGAAAGAAATTATCGCTTTGAAGTCGCTTTGCTCTTCTTGGTCAAGGAAGCTTCACTCTTCAATGGGGGAAGGAGCTCTTAATGCCTCTTTGAATCTGCTCAATCCCTTTCTTTGATTCTTGAATGAAGCTCTTGATGAAGCTTGTCTTGCTAGGGTTCTCTCTTGAATGCACTTGATGTATTTTTCCCAAAGCTTGCTTCCTCTGATGAATACTCCCTCTTAAATACTTCTCCAACCTCCAAATAGTTCTTTCTGACCGTTGGATTGAAGAAACTAGCCGTTTATAGCCGTTGGGAGTCCAAAAAGCATTTCTGCACAACTAGCCGTTATGTTCAGCCCGTGTTTGGGTCGGCTCAACCTGTCCTTGGGTCGACCCAACCTTCACTTGGGTCGACTCAACCATTTCTTGGGTCGACCCTCTCAGAAAACACAGAAACTTGAAATTCAGCCTTCTGTTGCCTTGGGTCGACCCAACCTTTCTTTGGGTCGACCCAAGGTCAGCTTCAGAAAATTCAGAGCCTTGAATTTCAGCCTTTCTTCACTTGGGTCGACTCAACCTTTCTTTGGGTCGACTCAAGGTTTACTTGGGTCGACTCAACTTCTTCTTGGGTCGACCCTCTCAGTAAATCCAGAGAGCATTCTTCCTTTGCATTTTGAGGTTCTTTGGAGGTTGGGTCGACTCTTGCTTACCTTGGGTCGACCCAACTCACTGTTCATTTGTGCTGTTTTTGCAGGAGTGTGCCAGATGATTCCTCGATGTGCCGGGGTCGACCCAATCAACCTATGGGTCGACTCAATTTTAGTTTTTGCAGGAGTGTGCCAGATGATTCTCAAGGTTAGTTTCATCCAAATGAACAAGACCATATATATATTTCCAATTAAGCAAATGTACTGAGAGCAATGAACTTATAAATGAAGTATCAATTTTAACTTATAGCATACTCTAGAGAATTGCTTGTTAATCATCAAAATAACACTATCATCCTCAAGCATTTTTGGGACTCTGAGATTCGAGTCGACTCCCGCATTGCACGAGTCGACTCCGAGACTCCGCGACCATCAACAGACAGAAAAACCAAGTTACTGCCTCTGAGATTCGAGTCGACTCCCAGACAGCTCGAGTCGACTCCAAGGCAGCGCTACACCAAGATGGCAGAAGGCTGTGTTTCGCAAACTGAGAGCCGAGTCGACTCCAAGGAAGTTCGAGTCGACTCCAAGACTGGACGAGCCAAAAGACAGAGGATCGGGAGTTCGGGCTCTGAGATTCGAGTCGACTCCCAGGACAGTCGAGTCGACTCGAGAGGACAAAATTCAAAATTGGATCCACGGACTTCAGTGGATGAGCCGACTCCGAAATTGCCAAGTCAGCTCCAGAAGTTGGCGAGTCGACTCCAGGTTAAGACGAGTCGACTCCCAGTCGAGGCAAGCACATTAATTCAAATTTGGAACAGTGGCCGAGTCGTCTCCGGTAAAACACGAGCCGACTCCTGCAACAGGCGAGCCGACTCCTGATCGCGCGAGTCGACTCCGATCCCAACGGTAACATTGTCAGGAAATGCAGACTGTGTCCAACGGCTCTTTTTCTTGTCTCTAACGGCTATATTCTTGTTTCCACGCCATCTAAAGCTATAAAAACAAGAAGAGAGCTAGGGGAGAACTGATGGAAGTGGGAGAGATCATCTAGGAAAGAGATCTCAAAGAGATTACAAAGGAAATCTCTCATAAGCACAAAAGGGCCATCCAAAACGAAATAGAGAGAAGAAGAGCATCCAAGTGAATCCGAAAGCTTCCTCTCCATCCGTGTGCTGCCTCGGGGATCCTCTACTTCATGCCAAATCAGAGGAGGATCAAGTAAAGAAGAAGCCGAGCTCCTCCATCTTCAAAACTCGTTTGAGGGCTTCTCTTTACTCTATTTGTTTATATTGTCATATCTGCTTGCTTAAGAAGCTTTGATTTGTTTTTATTCTTTGTCTTAATATCTTGTAACTTGATTCAATCAAGGGATTGAATCAAGGGGTTGAAGGTTTGTTGGTGAGCCAAAGGGAAAACCAACGGTGTAAGGTTTGTTGGTGAGCCAAAGGGAAAACCAACGGGATTAAGGTTTGTTGGTGAGCCGAGGGTAAAACCAACGTGTAAGGGTTTGATTGTGAGCCCGGGAAAACAATCGGGGTTGGTTCTAGTCGGTGAGCCTGGAAAAACCGACCGAGTTCGTTGTGCGCTCGTAAAACAACAAGTTGGGTTGTGAGCTTGTAAAACAACCGACTGTAATCTGTAGGATTATAGTGAAATTCCCAAGAAGTCTTGGGGAGTGGATGTAGGTGCTGGGGTGCACCGAACCACTATATGTTTGCTGTGTTTGTAATGTTTTTTGTCATTATCTAACTCACACACTTACTCACTTAGATAAATTGCTTGCTTAACTATTATCCGCGAATTCTTTAGTTGCAAGCATACTCAATCAAGTCACATTCTATACATCAAACTGTCGCTAAGTTTAACTTTCACTGCGCATATATACAACTTAGCATAATTAATCAAAAAGTGCTAGAAGTAGCTTAAAAGTTTTAAAAGACCCAATTCACCCCCCCTCTTGGGTTGTATCTACTGGGCAACAAGTGGTATCAGAGCAGGTGCTCAAATATTATTTGTAGTCTTAACCGACTAGAGCCAAAGATCATGACAACTCAATAGATAGTTTTCTAGGAGAAGGACAATCAATTGATACACCTCCACTGTTTGATGGTATAAACTACCCACATTGGAAAATACGCATGCGCATTTTCATTCAATCACAAAACTATTATCTATGGAAAATCATAATAAATGACCTTCACACACTCTCTCATATTAATGAGAAGGACTTAGCACAATTAAATGCTAATGCTATGAACATATTATATTGTGCTATTCAAGAAATAAAGTTTAATGAAATTTCTGCATGCCTATCTGCTAAGGAGATCTGGGATACTTTAGAAAATATTTATGATAAATCTCAGATTAGCTCTCATATGCTTCAATTATATACTAACAATGAGGCTGCAGAAAAGGGTGATGAATCTCCCTCAGTCGAGTCGACTCCAAGTAGCTCATAGTCGACTCCCAAGTTAGTCGAGTCGACTCCAATAAGGTCTGAGTCAACTCCGAGGCAAATCAGCTTCCTAAAGACAAAGAAGAAGAGGAAGCAAGAAGAATGGAAGAAAGAGGTAAAGCGCAAGAAAGCCTTGACCAAGAGAAAGTCAGACAAGGAATTGAAAGTTAGGAGCAACAATGAACTACAAGAGGTAACTAACTTATGTCTTATGGTACAAGAAGATAAAGTAGAATCTGAATCTAATCTTACACCAAATGACTTTTATGAAAAATATTCTTATGATGAACTTTTAAATGCTTTTCATGATTTGTATAGTGAATGTAGAAAATTAGCTAGGAAAAATAAAAATCTTAAAAGGCTAAATTTGGAAATTTCGAAAAAAAGAAATTCTATTACTGAAATATAAGACAAACTAAATTCTGAAAATAAAAGTTTAAGGTCATTTTCAGAAGAATTGATTCAGAAAAATCATAGCTTAATTAAAGAAAATCAAAACTTAAGTAAAGAAATTAATCAATTAAAATCTTTTATTAACAAATTCACCGTAAGCTCAGAACGATTAAAAATGATGTTTGAAAGCCAATATGTTGCTTGTGATAAATCAAAACTTGGCTTGATTCCTTTACTTAACAATAAATTTCTAGAGAAAAAGGTTATCAATTCATCAAGCAAACCATTAAATAAGATAAGTTATTTCAAAAATGAAAAGGATGGGAATAACAACTTTACCTATCGTTCTAGTATAATTAAATCAAATGGTAAAGTTATTACTATTAAACAGATATGGGTTCCAAAAGGAACCATATGTCCTAACTCTCAAGGACTCAAGCAAGCTTGGGTACCCAAAATGAGAAAATGAGGATGTACACATAGGTGTACCAAGATACCCATGGAACAAAAGAAACTTAAAATATACTTATGAAAAGTTATTAACAAAAATCAGTAATCCTTGCATCTCATCATTATTTTTGCTTAGTATTTGATATGAATTGCTAGTAGTGATAAATTTTGTGATATAGAAAATACTTTTGGAAATATGATCAAATCACTTCATAGTATACTTTACTCACTATTGGATAAGTTGCAAAATGATTAATTTATTAAGAATAATTCTATGAATTCTCTATATGCTTGATTGAGAGTTTTTATCCATGGCATTATTGTTTATTGATCATAGATATGATAATGTGTACTTGGTATGTTTTTAAATATATGCACTATGAATACCAAGATTAAAGAAACCATCTTTAGCATACAAAATCAACTCATGCTAGTATATACTTAATCTCAAAAGACCTTGCCGTTGGCTTACTTAAATTATCTTCTTAAAGGTCAAAGTTTTGCTATGCATGCTAACTAAGGAAACAACCAAAAATCATTTCTAAATCTAAAGATGTTGTTTCCATCTCTAAGTTTTCAAAAGCTTACATTGGATTTGTTCTTGGAAAATAAACTTGAAAATATTTTCTGTATTTGCTGAATCTTGTAAAAGTGTTTCAAATGATAAAGGTTTCCTAACTGTGAAGATAAAGAGTATCATGGCACAGTGTTGAAAACCAAAATTCTGATAAAGTTTATGCAGAAATTAACTATTTCAGCACCAAGAACATCTTAAGTAAAATAGGGATAATAGAATTCTTGAAGAAATGAAAAAGACAATTGTGTATGATAGTCATCTACTTAAATGATTTTTAAAAAGCTATCATCACTGCTTGTCATACATATGATTTCTATTAGATCTATTTTAGATGAAAACTCCTTTTGATCTTCTGAAAAATGGAAAATGAACCATTGCATATCTTTCATATTTTTCAGTCGTACATGTTATGCTTGATATGTTCTTATGAAAAATAATGCCAAATCTGATAGAGATATGTCTATCCTTGGATATCATTCATCAAGCAATGCATATAGAATATTCAATGAAAAGATTTTAGTTGCAAAAATATCAAGTCGTCTTATTCTCTATGAGACTAATGATTTACTGTCAAGATACTAAGATCAAATTATATATGGTTAATCTTTTACATATAACAATCTGAAAACTTGTTAATAATTATAACAAAATTGAGTTTTTCAGAAATGCACTTAATGAAGAAAAATTGATAACTACTAAAAGACTGAATCAAGAAAAGATGAAATAGATCTTGATTCTTGCATGATTAAAAGTAAAGATCACCACTATCATTTGCTTGACTCATGAGCTTTATATTCTGTCAAATGAATGTGTAGAATTCACTCCTATGTGGTTATTTCATTAAAAAATAGATCTATGTTAAATAACCACCATATTTAAAAATTACACATTACATATATGATAAAGCAATATGTGATTTAAAACAAGCATCAAAAGCTTGATATATAAAAGCTTAGGTAACCTTGTTGATAGAAAGTAATAGTGATAAATCTATGCATCAAAAAGAAGAATCTATGATATCTTGCTTGCTCATAGCACACATTGATGGCATCATTTTTGTTCTACCAATGAAAATTTATATGAATAGTTATATTGCAAGGTGAGTTTGAAATATGATGAATGAATTAACATCTTCTCTCAAACTCCAAATTAAGACAAACAGGAAAGAGGATCTTCATTGACCAACGTTAGTCCACAAGAAAACTCTTATAGAAGATTGGCATGAAGAAGGTATATCTATGACCCCATCTTGTAGAATTCGAAAAAGATGAGAAAAGTAGATCTATTGTGTTAAAGCTGTATTGAAACATGATAGAATAATTATTTTATCATACAGCTAGTAGACCAGATTGTACGCTCATTATGTGACCGTGTGCAAGACTTCAATCTAATTTTAATGAATCATATTTTATTAATAACCAATAAATCATAATCTGAATTTTGATAGAAACAAACGGTTAAGATAAATTAATTAAAACTTAGTTAACATATCTTACAGATAATTATCTTAAGCAAATAGAATCTAAACTAAATTGATTTGATCTTGATAAATCTATCTATTGCCTCACATGCTTGAACTATCTTTCTATCTCTTTAGTTCAAGTGATATGTGCTTGCTAATATTTAGGCAATCTCTTGAGTAAAGTGACTCAACATGCAACTATTGTCATATCTTATATTGAGTCATCTAATTAAAAAATATATATATGTTGGATGAATGCTTTGTATCTTAAAGAAACTAATGACCTTCCTCCAAGAAAGAAAAATGAGAAATTTCAACTTGAAGGATATCTTCATGTAAGATACACTAAACATTCACATGCAAACAAGAGAGAGGATCTTCTTCAGCCAAAAGTTCACACATAAGAAATCTAGTTTGGCTTGAAGAACATATAATGAATAGGTAATTTTAGATACCTTTCTCACAAATTAATTGAGCAAAGTCAGTAACTTAAATCTTATTATGGCATGATTAAATTCTTTAATTATTAATTTTTGATATCATGTCTATATGTGTATTGACTGACTTATACTTTTAGAAATTATTTCATGGTTTGCCCAAACTAAAATATATCTTTGCCTATGTCATAACCATGAAATACACAAGTATATGCTTAAAATATTGATGTAAAATAACTTGTGAGAAGTTATGAATCCTTGAGCATAATGAAAATGTTGTTTGCATGATATACATATATATGATACGTAAGATTAATTCTCTATTCTGCTCTCTCATGAAAATTACTTGAGAATAACAAAAAGAGAGAGAGATAAAGAAAAGAAAATGGATATTATTCAAGAGAAGTAAAATCCAAGTAGAGGCAAACACTTCAACCTTAAGGAAAAGCAAAACAAACTTAATATATTCGGCACACTTGGAAGGGATAAAATCTATAATTAATTACACTCAAACAGGGAGAGTTTGGAGTGAACATTTTAACCTTTCTATATTGCTCATTATAGGGATGGTGCCAATGGGGAGGCTAGTGGTAGTACCCGGCACTATTTGACCAAACTATTCGGTGTAGGGCATATTAGGGACGGCACAAGAGGGAGGCTAGTGGTAGTACCTCGTGCCCCTTCCCAACTCCACCGGATAGGGAGTAAATAGAGTATAGAGCATAAGAAAGTAAAAATGAAAGACAAAGTAAATGAAAGTATACAAGAAAGAATCAATTCAAATTTTTAGTCACATGGAAACACACTTTAAGGATGAAATCAGTGCAAAATTATATTTAAATAGGGAGAGTTTATTTGAAAAGAATTGATTTTGATACTTGACATGCTTGTTCTTAATATTTTAATGTATGACTTAACACACACTATATTTTGCATGTGGCATGATATTTTAAATTATGGGTTCTCAATATCTTTTGTAGTACCCCATACTTGGACAACTTGATTGAATGTTTGAAATACTACATAACATTTTTTGCTTAGTTTTATTGAAAAGAAATTTCAGATTTGTTGTTAGCAATCATCTCTAAAATCTGAAAGTTGAATAAAGAAGAAGAGAAGGATATCTCTATTTAGGGAAAATAAATTTTATTCTATCCTTCAACTTGCCTAAATTTGGTATATAATGTTCAAATTCGTACCAAAACTCAACATTTAATACAAAGATTCTGAATATGCTCTTATATGTTTGAAATATGTATTTTCAATCGTAATCATTTAAGATGAGCTATAATGTGGAAGATACATATCTCAAAGTATGAGTTTGAGAGCCTCTATTGAAAATCCTATGTAATTCAGAATCTGATTTTGTATAAAAGCTTAAACTAAATGTGATTTTTAAATAAAGTCTTACTTTAAGAAAAACAGAATTAATTTTGATGCCTTTGGTGATTGCTCCGATACGCATCCGAAACATATCATTTCTTATCTTCAAAGTATACTAATATTGGTTCAAATGATGTGTCTTTCGATGATCTTGATTGCAAACAAAAATTTCTAAATATATGATTTTATTTTGATATTAAAAAGATTTATTGTGCTTCATGTATACATTGCTGAAAAACTATGATTAAAAAATTGAGTTCTAAAAATATATATATTCAATAATTATCTATATATTTTTCTCTCCTACATTATTAAACACTTCTATCAATAGAGTGAATGATCTTAAAGCTAGAAATATTTCAGCTCACTCAAATGATTCTAAAAGAAAGAAAATGTAAATGCGGTTGAAAGAAACTAAGCTTCAAATGAATCATTTTTGATTAATAATTCTATACATTTTCTCTAAGATTAGGAGAAAGCATAACTTGTTCTTAAAGGATTAGGAAGAGTGATTACTATAAATTTTGAATAATTCTAGATCACTCTCGATATCAAAAGAAAAGAATGATTAAAGAGGAATGCATCTTTTGAGGGGAGCTTTAGATATTCAGTATCTTATCCTAAAGATACTTTAATTTGATGCATACTTTGAATTTTATGGATTGATTTTGATGAACCTCCTTATATTGCAAGACATGCTTTAATTTCCTTGAGATGAGTTCTATAAAGGTTGTCTTATCTCAAACCTTGAGTCTTATGAAAATAAGCTGAAATATATTTTTGAGATTGACAATCTTATTGAACATTATCTTAGGATTCTAAACTCTTAAATGGAATGATCAATTGAGGGGGAGAAAGAAAATTTCAGAAGGAGAGGTCTTATGGAACTTAATCACATAAATCTATAACTAAAGGAGAGAGAAAGAACACTAAATGAAAAGTGATTCTAATACTCTCCAATATGTATCATCTGAAATTTAAATCTGAAAATCTGTATGATACACCTTGAGGCGTGTTATTTGGTTAGTATATCTCATGCATCACTCTTGAACCAAATTGCAAATCTTAAGAGCCTCTAATTTAATGAAAAAGGGGGAGAATAATGTGTTAAATTTTCTTGAGTATCTCTTAGAAAATCTATTTTTGGAACTTCACTAATGAGCTCTAATTGGCTTGCTTTTTGGAACTTCAATTTTGTGCAAATTCATTATTTTATGTATCAAATTGTGCTTATTTTCTAAAGAAATAAAAGAAAGTCTTTAAAAGAGCTCTAAGATGTATCAAAAAATTGCATGAATGTATATTTTGATATTTGTGCCCCAATGCTCCTATTATCATAAAAGAACTTTGAAGTCATTAAGAAAATTAATTAAATTGCTCTCATGGTTGATAAAATACTTAATAGATTGGGCAAAAGGTCTTAAATGAACAAGCTTTCATACTCAGTGAAGAGAGGTTAGATTTCCACTCATGTTTTTTCCTTGAATATCATTTGTAGTACTTCTTGAATTAACCTAAGGAAGATTCCACCTACACTTGATTAGAAAACTATCTGTGGTATCAAATTAGAAAACCTCTTGAATTCACACTCGATGTGTTCTGCTCTGATCTTTGTGCTTAATGTTTCACTATCTTTTTGATGTTGTCAAAAAGGGGGAGAAATATCTAAGTATATGCTATATATACTCATAATGCTTTATTACTTTGAATTGAATACAAATCAGCTTAAAATTTAAATATGTTAATTGTGTTAAGCTGATTAAATCTAAAGCATTATCATGAAGTATGTTTTTACATATATATGTTTTCTACTTCATGCAACTTAGCTATGTATTACTTCTAGAAATCAATATCTTTTATATTGCATATACTCCAAGTTTTGTCATCATCAAAAAGGGAGAGATTGATGACCCAAAGATTGATTCATAGATTGATTTTGATGATCACAAAACCTTGAAGTATAGATACTAATGTTTATGTTGCAAGGAGAAAGATATTTATTTTGCAAGGAACATAGCAAGTTGGGAGAACACAAGAAGGCCTCCAAAGCTCTCAAGTTGGAAGAAAGCTACAATTTATTGGCCCAAGCTTAAAGTTCAAAGGATTCAAATTGGAGGAGTAAAATCAAAAGAAAAATTCAAAAGAACAGTCTTCGAGTCGACTCCAGTGGAATTCGAGTCGACTCCGGAGAAGTATAAGTCGACTCCGGAGAAGTATGAGTCGACTCCTAGGAGTCACAGGCAGAAAAGTCAGAAAGCAGTTTTCGGGTCTGAGATTCGAGTCGACTCCAGTGGAACGCGAGTCGACTCCGATGGTTGGTAGGTCGACTCCAAAGAAAGCAAGAGTCGACTCTCAGCGGAACACAAAGAAAAAGTCAGAGAGCATTTTTGGGACTCTGAGATTCGAGTCGACTCCCGCATTGCACGAGTCGACTCCGAGACTCCGCGACCATCAACAGACAGAAAAACCAAGTTACTGCCTCTGAGATTCGAGTCGACTCCCAGACAGCTCGAGTCGACTCCAAGGCAGCGCTACACCAAGATGGCAGAAGGCTGTGTTTCGCAAACTGAGAGCCGAGTCGACTCCAAGGAAGTTCGAGTCGACTCCAAGACTGGACGAGCCAAAAGACAAAGGATCGGAAGTTCGGGCTCTGAGATTCGAGTCGACTCCCAGGACAGTCGAGTCGACTCGAGAGGACAAAATTCAAAATTGGATCCACGGACTTCAGTGGATGAGCCGACTCCGAAATTGCCAAGTCAGCTCCAGAAGTTGGCGAGTCGACTCCAGGTTAAGACGAGTCGACTCCCAGTCGAGGCAAGCACATTAATTCAAATTTGGAACAGTGGCCGAGTCGTCTCCGGTAAAACACGAGCCGACTCCTGATCGCGCGAGTCGACTCCGATCCCAACGGTAACATTGTCAGGAAATGCAGACTGTGTCCAACGGCTCTATTTTTGTCTCTAACGGCTATATTCTTGTTTCCACGCCATCTAAAGCTATAAAAACAAGAAGAGAGCTAGGGGAGAACTGATGGAAGTGGGAGAGATCATCTAGGAAAGAGATCTCAAAGAGATTACAAAGGAAATCTCCCATAAGCACAAAAGGGCCATCCAAAACGAAATAGAGAGAAGAAGAGCATCCAAGTGAATCCGAAAGCTTCCTCTCCATCCGTGTGCTGCCTCGGGGATCCTCTACTTCATGCCAAATCAGAGGAGGATCAAGTAAAGAAGAAGCCGAGCTCCTCCATCTTCAAAACTCGTTTGAGGGCTTCTCTTTACTCTATTTGTTTATATTGTCATATCTGCTTGCTTAAGAAGCTTTGATTTGTTTTTATTCTTTGTCTTAATATCTTGTAACTTGATTCAATCAAGGGATTGAATCAAGGGGTTGAAGGTTTGTTGGTGAGCCAAAGGGAAAACCAACGGTGTAAGGTTTGTTGGTGAGCCAAAGGGAAAACCAACGGGATTAAGGTTTGTTGGTGAGCCGAGGGTAAAACCAACGTGTAAGGGTTTGATTGTGAGCCCGGGAAAACAATCGGGGTTGGTTCTAGTCGGTGAGCTTGGGAAAACCGACCGAGTTCGTTGTGCGCTCGTAAAACAACAAGTTGGGTTGTGAGCTTGTAAAACAACCGACTGTAATCTGTAGGATTATAGTGAAATTCCCAAGAAGTCTTGGAGAGTGGATGTAGGTACTGGGGTGCACCGAACCACTATATGTTTGCTGTGTTTGTAATATTTTTTGTCATTATCTAACTCACACACTTACTCACTTAGATAAATTGCTTGCTTAACTATTATCCGCGAATTCTTTAGTTGCAAGCATACTCAATCAAGTCACATTCTATACATCAAACTGTCGCTAAGTTTAACTTTCACTGCGCATATATACAACTTAGCATAATTAATCAAAAAGTGCTAGAAGTAGCTTAAAAGTTTTAAAAGACCCAATTCACCCCCCCTCTTGGGTTGTATCTACTGGACAACAAGTGGTATCAGAGCAGGTGCTCAAATATTATTTGTAGTCTTAACCGACTAGAGCCAAAGATCATGACAACTCAAATAGATAGTTTTCTAGGAGAAGGACAATCAATTGATACACCTCCACTGTTAGGAGTGATCATGGTACCGAGTTTGAAAATCAGCACTTTGAAAAGTTTTGTGACGAAAATGGTATCAATCATAATTTCTCGGCACCTAGGACACCCCAACAAAATGGGGTGGTAGAGAGGAAGAATCGCACACTAGCAGATATGGCTCGTACCATGTTGTGCAAATCGGATCTACCAAAATATTTCTGGGCTGAAGCAATAAATACTGCATGTCACATTTTGAACCGTGCATTAGTTAGATCCATCTTGAAGAAAACACCTTATGAGTTAATAAAAGGTAAGAAACCAAATATAAGCTATTTTCATGTTTTCGGTTGTCGATGCTTTATTTTAAATAATGGAAAGGACAGTCTAAGCAAATTTAGTGCTAAATCAGATGAGGGGATCTTCTTAGGTTATTCCTCATCCAGTAGAGCATACAGGGTCTTCAACAAGAGAACTCTCGTTGTTGAAGAATCCATTCATGTTGTTTTTGATGAAGCTAATGGAGATTCTTCTAGAAAAGAAGAAGATGGTGATGCAGGTATACTTGAAGACCGAATGAAGGAATTCTCCATACAAGACAAACAACATGAGGATGAGATCAAAGAAGATACAAATCAGCAAGATGAAGAAGATCAACCTCCATCAAGAAATCAAGATCTTTCTAAGGAATGGAGGTATGCACATGGTCATCCAAAGGATCTAATCCTTGGTGATCCTTCACAAGGTATAAGAACTAGATCCTCTCTAAGAAATACTAGTAATTGTCTTGCTTTCGTTTCACAAATAGAGCCTAAATCACTAGAAGAAGCTGAAAAAGATGATAATTGGATGAATGCTATGCAAGAGGAATTAAACCAATTTGAAAGAAATGAAGTTTGGACTTTAATGAAAAGACCCCCTAATGTTTCAATTATAGGCACCAAGTGGGTGTATAGAAATAAACTAGATGAAGATGGAATAGTAATAAGAAACAAAGCTAGGCTAATGGCCAAAGGATATAATCAGGAGGAAGGAATAGATTTTGATGAAACTTTTGCTCCTGTTGCTAGGTTAGAGGCTATTAGACTACTTTTGGCATATGCATGCTTCATGGATTTTAAACTCTATCAAATGGATGTAAAAAGTACATTTTTAAATGGGTATATAATGGAGGAAGTTTATGTAGAACAACCTCCAGGTTTTGAAAATCACTTACATCCAGATTATGTGTATAAATTGCATAAAGCATTGTATGGACTTAAGCAAGCCCCTAGGGCATGGTATGAAAGATTAAGTAATTTCCTAATTGAAAACAAATTTAAGAGAGGAAATGTAGACAAAACCCTCTTTATTAAAAGAAAAGGAAATGACTTATTGCTTGTACAAATTTATGTGGATGATATAATTTTTGGTGCTGCTAATGATAGTCTTTGTCAAGAGTTTGCCAAGCTTATGCAGGGAGAATTTGAAATGAGCATGATGGGTGAGCTCAACTTCTTCCTTGGGCTACAAATAAAACAATCAGAGGAAGGCATCTTCATCAGTCAGTCCAAATACATCAAGAAAATGTTGGAAAAATTCAAGATGAAGGATGCAAAGGAAATCAGCACACCCATGGGCTCAAGTTGCAAGCTTGACAAAGATGAAAAAGGTAAAGGTATAGACTGCAAATTGTACAGAGGTATGATAGGCTCTCTACTTTACCTTACTGCTAGTAGACCAGATATATTATTCAGTGTTTGTATGTGTGCTAGATACCAAGCATGTCCTAAGGAATCACACTTGCAAGCTGTTAAGAGAATTTTTAGATATCTAGTAGGAACATCTAATGTAGGCTTATGGTATTCTAAACAATCTGACATAAATTTAATTGCTTATTCCGATGCTGATTTTGCCGGGTGCAAACTCGACAGAAAAAGCACAAGTGGCACATGTCAATTCTTGGGTGCTAATTTGGTTTCTTGGTTTAGCAAGAAACAAAATTCAGTTGCCTTGTCCACAGCTGAGGCTGAGTACATAGCAGCTGGAAGCTGTTGTGCCCAAGTTCTTTGGATTAAGCAACAACTTGAAGACTTCGGTATCAAAATGGATAATATACCAATTAAGTGTGATAATACAAGTGCAATTAATTTAACAAAAAATCCTGTCCAACACTCTAAGTCAAAGCATATAGAGATTAGGCATCATTTCATTAGGGATCATGTGCTGAAAAATGATGTGATGATTGAATATGTATGCACTGAAAATCAATTGGCCGATATCTTTACAAAGCCCCTTTGTAAAGATAGATTCAACTTCTTAAGGAATGCCTTGAGCTTGTATGATCCTAGCAAATGAATTGAACTTGTATTGCATTGCTTTGCTACTCAAACTAGTTATCCACCTCAAGGTGAACATAAGTGAAAACATGAATTCATCTAAGCTAAATGACGAACTGTTTGACTTTCCGGAGGATGGTTACCCTCCCTTGGACTCTTCATGGAGATATTTTCAGAGCCTATTTCATAGGTATTCGAAATTTGGTCAAACATTCCTCATTTCAATATTAATAATTCAAAAATCATTATCAAATTATTATAGGATGTATTATTAAGGGGGAGGATCACAAACAAATTCACTCTGAGTTTATCAAAAGAGATCATGTTGATTAGGATGATTAAACAAAAAATTGGGAAAAGATAGAATTCAGTCTGAAATTTTTTAGTGCCGGAGACGTCTCTGGCAAATCGCAGAGACGTCCCCCCAGGCGAGACGTCTCACCTTAGTCGCGGAGACGTCTCGGGGACCGAACTAGGTTTTTTAAAATAGGTGAAACAGCTCGAGCCGACCCGAGCTATCTTCTTTCATCCCCGACCAAAACAAAAAAAAAAAAACCCTAGCCTCCATTTGCTCTCCACCTCAAACCCTAGCCTCCATTTGATCTCCATCACAAACCCTAGCATCCATGGCACCAAAGAAGGCTAGACGGACCGGTGGAAGGCGACCTAGGGCAGCGGCCGACGGTGAGGAACGGAGGGAAGAACCTTCCGTGCCGTCTCCTCCGGTTGCTCCGCCAACCACGACCATTTCCTGTGCAAATCGCACAGTGACGACCGGGAGGTACATAGATTTTACATTCCTAGATAGTGAGGGATTCTCTATTGGAGAGAGACTCCGAGCCCAAGGGTGGGAGCACCTTTGCACCCTCAATACCTCGACCTACCCCGGCCTAGTTAGAGAACTTTTTAGTAATATGGCCTTAGGGGACCTAGGGTACACTGCATATGTCCGGGGGACATTAGTAGAAATCAATGAGGATGTCCTATCCACTGTTTTACAAATTCCTAAGGACGGTGAGGCTCCAACCTCACATCCTCAAAGGGAAATAGCCCTAAATTTACTTTTAGGACGAGAGGACTGCGGCCCTCTTGATGTAATCAATTCTCAAGACCTAAATGCAGAAATGAGACTTCTTTTAAGTATTGTCAACCGGGTCTTGTTTCCTAAAACCGGTCGCTTCGATTTTGTTTCGGAGCGAGACTTAGTTATTATGCATCATATCCTACTAGGGATTCCTCTAAACCTTCCTAGACTGATGTTGAACTACATTGCACTATGTCATAGGTATTCTAGGTTTAGTATACCCTATGGCATGATATTTACTCTAGTATTCAAACACTTCAAAGTTTCCATTCCAACAAATGAGCCTGCAAAACCCTTGAGAAACACCGACTATTATAATGAGAGCACAATGCGAAGAATGGAGTTCCACAAAGTAGATGGGTCGTGGGTCAAGGTACCAAAGAGAAAAGCCCAAATCCTAGAGCCTGAGATCCCACATCACGACTCTGACCATCACTCTCCTCCACCTAGCCACGTGGATTTCCCTGATATACCCTCCAGCTCAGCTGGACCTTCCACATCCATGCCACCACCTCCTCCAGTCAGTGGGCCTTCCTTCCTATCAGAGGATCAGATGCGCACCTTAGCATCTGTCATTTGCCAGCAGATGAGGGAGGAGATGAGATCCATGATCTCCACTGAGTTGGCCCCCATCAGAGCTTCACATGAAGGGCTTCTACAAGAGCTGAAGGAAGTTAGAGCTCAAATTGAAGCTACAACGCAAGAAATAATTGGTGTGAGTGCCACCCAAACCTGCAGGTCAATTGAGCTCAAGGACAGCTTGAAGACCATTTCCAAGAGTCTCAAAGAGTTGACAAGCCCAGGAGGCAACGTGGGCACCTTGGTTGCCCAACTCAGAGGAAGAATTGAAATGGCAACCATAGAATTTGAAGCACTTGTGGCAGCCTTCCACAAGTCACAGGGAGATCAATTTAAGACCCTAATGGATTCCATCAATGCATTCATAGATGCAGCTTGTAAGGTTTACGAGCAACGTCGCCGATGAGGGACATCTTGTAGGATCTTCTTTTTGTAAACCCTAGGATATTTTGAAACACTTTTTGTATTAGAAATCAATACCTGTAATGATTTCTTCTTTTGACTATGTACTGACTTCAAAGGCTTACAATGACATATGAATGGAATACAATTTCTTTTGAACACTCTGTGTACATATCTAACTCTATGTATGTGATTGAGTATGTGGTTCTGTGTTGTGCCATAAAAATTCATAACATACCTTAAGTGGTCAAATTTGACACAATTTATCAATGCATATGAAACAGGGAGAGCACAACTTGAAATAAAGTATACTTTAAGCACCTAAGGATAATTTGTCCCCTTCATTGTTGATGACAAAAAGGGAGAGTAGGTATATAGATAGGGGGAGGAGTAGAACCAATATGGATACATTGGAAATATGGATACATTGGAATGCAAAATACAAAAGGGGGAGGAGTAGAACCAATATGGATACATTGGAAATATGGATACATTGGAATGCAAAATACAAAATTCATGCTTAAAAGTTGAATTAGAAGAGATAAAATTGAAGAATATTAGCCTTAAGATAATTGCCCTTCTGAAAAAGAAAGGGGGAGTCAAAAAGAACTTAGCTTTCAATTATCTTTAGCATCAATATTTCATTTTAACTTGATTCAAATTCAGTTGATATGCTAAAATTACTTAAGAGCTATAAAGATCAATCTTATGCATAAGGAAAGAACTGAAAATTAAATATTTTGAGTTATGCACATTGTATCTAGTTCCAATCAAAATATTATACTTGTACATCTGATCAAATACTGTGTATATGTTTAAATTTCGAATTTTGCATATACTCAGTGTTTTGTCATCATCAAAAAGGGGGAGATTGTTGACCCCCTAATGGATTTTGATGAATACAAAACACTAGAGTATAATTCCATTTATCTTAACAATTTAATTGAGGATTTCATGTATTTTATTAAGAATATTGTTAAGAAACGTCTAGGCAAGTTCCCATGATTTTTAAGGACTTATTGAAGAATTTTTGAGATGAAAGAAAAAGTTCAGGGACAGCCGAGACGTCTCCGGGTTGTCTCAGAGACGTCTCTCGCACAAACAGGAAGAACTGGCATGTCTGGAGACGTCCCCGGCACCTGCCGAGTCGTCCCCGCGATAGCGGAGTCGACTCTCTCAGCAGCGGAGTCGACTCTCTCAGTGGCGGCAGAAAGGCAGTTTTCAAGAGATATGCGCGAGACGTCCCCACCGTACGCGGAGTCGTCCCCGCAAGTAAAAAGCAGACTCTCCGGGTCGTCCCCGGGATAGCGGAGACGGCTCTCTCAGGGTTTTCCAGAGAATGATTTTTTCGGTGATAAAGCAGCGGAGACGTCTCCGGAAAGAGCGGAGTCGACTCTCTCAGGGAATTCCAGAAGACATATTTTTCGGAGATAAAGAAGCGGAGTCGTCCCCATGCAGAAAGTGCAAACAAGCCGAGACGTCCCCGTAGAACGCCGAGTCGACCCCAAACAACGTAAAAAGTAAAATCTTGTAGCCGAGACGTCTCTCGTTGAAGCGGAGACGTCTCCGGAGCACCTGGGATGCGACTGACAACTTTTTGCAGGTTGTTTTGAATTTCAAATCTCTCTAACTTTATCTCTAACGGCTATATTTGCTTTTTGGTCTATAAAAGGGACCACTTAAGTGCTTCTCAACAACTCTTCACCAACCCAAAGCTAGATCATTTAAGAGAGAAGCAAGAGAGAGAAGTTCAAGGAAGTGAGTGCATTCAAGTGAAGAAATCAAGTGCTTTCAAGTTTCCCAAGTGATTTCAAGCTCAACCACTCTCGTGCGCTCGGGATTCAAAGCTCACACTCAAACCTACGCGATCTACATCGGAAGAATCACCATTTCCCACGCTTCCAACGGCAAAAGGATTCTTCCGGGTTCTATTGTTTATCATTGTCTTATTTGCTTATTTAGAGCTTTTTAATCCTTTGTAAAATCTTTCATTGTGGTGCTTGTTCCAGTCAAGGGACTTGGAACAAGGGAAAGGCGTCCCAAGCCTAGGTTAAATTGGGGGTTTTAGGGTTTGTTGTTAGCCCGGTGTAAAACAACGAGTTGGGTAGTGAACTCGCAAAACTACCGTACTGTAATCGTGGATTATAGTGGAAATTCCCAACGGTGCTTTGGGGAGTGGATGTAGGAGCAGTGGAGGCTCCGAACCACTATAAAAGCTTGTGTTTGCGATTGTTTGTCTTCATAGCTTTATTTTCTGTTTAGCTCATACATTTGTGTGTTTTATTTTTAAATAGTCAAAAGTTTTTAAAACACCCAATTCACCCCCCTCTTGGGTGACCATCTCTGGGCAACAATTTATGACCGAAATATCACTTTGCACTAGGAGTAAGAAAAATCTAAATTTTAGAACTTTAATTGGGCAGAACCTCCAGATCTCTCTGTCCTCAATTTATGTAGAGTATACTAACCATAACTAACACTCAAGCCATTAATCAAGTTTAAGTCATTACATGATCTTCACAACCGTTTTAGAATCCAAAATATCTAGGTTTAATTTAAAATAAGTTAACCTTGGATTTCCTCAGCAATTTGATTAGACAATTTACGTTGATCTTCTTTCCAAAAAGATTTACTTCAAATTCAATGGGTTAGAAGTCATTGAGCCAATACACTATGATTAGAAATTAACTCTATGGATCTCTAGATCTTTTTTTCACCAAGATTTTTAACATCCATCAGCAATGCTATATATGATAATTCATATAAGCATCTCATATCCGAGGTCTCTACTCAATATGACATTTATTAGTGGCTTCACCAACAATGACAAAAAAAAAATCCCTGCTCAAATCTTAAACCTAGGCTTGAGTTTTACATTAACACATCAAATAGTCTTCTACAATTACAAGTAAAATCCAGTAGCCCAATCCAAATGTGAGAATTCAAATAATTAGAATTCCCCCGTCAATATGCATATTCTATGGCCTCAAAATAATCAAATACATTAATAGGAAATAGACCTATTTGTAATATCCAATATGCCAATACCAGATATAATCCACATACATATTCAACTTCGAAGAACATTCCTTTCAATATTATGAAAACTTCTTAGCTCACTCTAATACTATAAAAGGTCTACGTACAAATCCCACTCTAATAATTAGCAACAAAACCAAAAGTGCTATCACATCTACACCCATATCAAGTTTGAACTTTCAAATCATTGACACAACATCTAAATATGGTATAACCAATATGCCATGGTTAACCTTCATACACTTACGTTAGGTCTAACCTCTCTTATCATGATCAGAGACAATTTATCCAATCCTTCCGTACTCGTCGAATATCAAACCCAATACTTATATTTTATCACAATGTCTAGTGATCTTATACTTAAGCACTAAATTTAATTCTGCTACTTTATGTCAAGTTCAGAATGCTCATAACCTCAAGATCTGACACAATTCTATCGCAATCCCTAGTGATCTTAAACTTATGCTTTGGTTCTAATTTTGTCACTATCCCTAATGATCTTAAACCTCAAACTCTGATGCCACTAAGGCCACAGTCTTTAGTGGTCTTAAACCTTAGATTATAATATCATTCTTGTTACGATCTCGAGTGATTATAAACCAAGGTTTTGATAGTTTTTTCTATCATAATTCTCCATTCACACTCACCCGACTCTAAACCCTAGGATACCTTAACCTGGCTCTGATACCACTCTGTCACGCCCCGAACCCAGCACCCGGGTCCGGTATGCGACCGGCCGCATGAGCTCTAGAGCAGTGCCCTAAAGATCATGCAAGGCCTAAGATAAACAAAAAAAATCCAATAAATCCATAACTAATTAATTACTTAAATCAAATAGATAAATCCAACATGTCCAGATAATCAATTTGGTTCAATTACAAGATCTTCAAATGTTCATCAACATCAAAGAAAGATACACTAACTAATTAGCTAATGACTTTGATACCCGCGCTCCGCGTCCAACCCATCCATGTTTATGCATCCTGCAACTCTGAAAAGAGAAAACAAAAAGAAGGGGGGGTGAACTTTACAGCCCAGTAAGAATCCCTACACATCCACACCAACACAATAATAATATAGATTTGAAAACCACGACAAATCGATGCACATTTCATGAAATCATAAACAGTTTCCAAAAGAGTCAAATAATAAATAGAAGTATGTACATCAAACATCAATGAAAGACCAGCCACATAAGAATGATATAGCATATGATAGCTCATAAATCTTCATTACTGTTTTCAATGCTTTTTCTTTTCATTCTATATTAACTTGATCCGGATCAATTATCTTTCCGACTTTGGGCTACATTCCGGTCATGTTTCCGGCCCGTGACAGGGCAATCGATAATATCACATTTCCAGCCTGTGATGGGACAATCGATAGTATCACATTTCCAGCCTGTGACGGGACAATCGATAGTATCACATTTTCAGCCTGTGATGGGGCAATCAATAATAACGAGATAAGCCCAAAGTCCCTGTTCATTTAATCAATTCACAAACACACATCAATCCCTTTTTCCACTTTATTTCCGACCTAGACTAACCATGGTCATGTTTTCGGCCCATGACAGGGCAATCAATATAGCATGGTTAGTCCATACCACCATATCCATTAGTCCAATTATATAAGTATAAGTCATGCTCAGGGTTGTATCCATCATACTATCAATTACAAACAAATGTGATCAAAATACAATTTAAATATAAAAACTATTTTGCTTTGTCTGGATCATAGCATATCAAACATATATAGTGCAAAATATTTATATCATGTAGGATTGGCATACAAGGATTTTTACATTTTGTTGAAAAGCTCAGACAAACTAATCACCCGCCCTCACGGCGATCTATGAACCGGAATGCGCAGGACTCTGCTCAGCATCCTCTCGTCCAATAGATTGTTCCCCTACAGAACCAAGTCAATATTAAAAATTACCCAAGATATCTGACAATCCAAGACCCCTGTTTGATCCTCTAAAGAGTCATCTAAAATCTAGCATCTTAGGACTACCTGAAGGGTTTTAGCATGTTATAATGCGCAGCGGAAGCTAGGGATTTTAAAAATTTTTTAATAAAGTCCCTATGCATGAAACCCTTTTAAGCCTAGATCACCTTAATGATTACAATCAAATGATATAAAATAAATGCAGAATTAGTAGAATACCTCAAACGCTAATCCAAAGTGTACAATCTCCACGAGGCGTCCAAGTGTCCGCCCTCCAATGGTGATCCACACAAAAACTTGATCAAGACTTTAGCTCCAAAGACTTTTGATCCTTAATGCAGAATTCTTCTAAAGAACTCTAATGGCTTGCTTTCCTTCCTTTCTATTTTTCTTTAGCCTTCTAAAATCACTTCTAATCCTTTTTGTCCTAAAGAAGACCACCTTGTCTCGGCTTAGGACACACTAGAAGCAATGCTAGAAAGAAAGAAACTAATGTAAGAAAGAAAGAAGAGAGGAGTGGGGTGGAATTGGAATGATGAAACCCATGGAGTGCTAACCTATTTATAATAGGTGTAGGGATGCATCTCCAAGGGATGCATCCCATCCACACATCCCCTCATGAAAGGGCATCATCTAAAGGGCCATATCAAATAAGAGGAGGTGCAGATCAAGTGAGGAGGTGTATCAAATGATATGTCCTTTCATGTGGTGCCATATTTTGACCAAGTCAACATCACATGCTAATCACATGTCTATCACGCCTCACCTCTTGATCTTTCATGATGATGATCCAAGGGCTCCAATGCAAGGCGCCATTCACTTGACCCATTATGTCTTCATCCAATGGTGGGATTAAGATCCAATGGTCAATTATGGTAGCCATCCTCTAACCCAATCCAATTGGGTTAAACCAACTCTCCATTATGTCTTCATCCAACGGTAGATCAAGATCTAACGGTCTAGATTGAATGATTTATTAAATCTAATCCAATTAGACTCAAACCAAGCCAATTAGGTGCCAACTCTTGGCTAACCCATATTAGAATATGATCTAATCAAATTAGATCAATTAAGAATCAGATTCGAATCCAATTCGAATCAGATTTGAATCCAATTCGAATAGGAGCTAAGGTTTGCAACACCTGTTAGGATGTTTATCTTGCAAACATGATCTAATCCAATTAGATCCTTGATAAGTTTTCTTGTGTGTGACCCATTGGGTTCCATACTTAGCCAGCAATAGGTGTGAGTGCGAGTTGACCCAACTTGATTAGAACTCTTCTAATCGATTTAAGTCCAAACTGCACGAACCCGAACTTAACAATTAGAATCCTTTCTAATTGGTGATCGAATTAAACTCTTTAATTTGATCAAACCTATAAAACAAGATTGACGTCTAGCAATGTGTCATGTCTACCCGGAAAATATGGAATTTGGTAGAAATACCAAAAATACCCTTCAGTGGCAAGTTACCATGCAATTCAATCCTTTAATCAAACTGCATCCCAAATATGTATATGAGTATGAATATATGTCAAACTCAATTTCATATTCATATTTTTCTCAATCTTTTAATGATAATTCAAATAATGAAATATTAGAAACTCTTTCTAATTTTCATTCTGCTTTGATCAAAGGCTTCCTGAATTATCATATGATTAGAATAAATAGGATGCTATCTTCTCTTACTAGAAGTGATTAATTCCTTGTTGACCTACTTCATAATCTTCGTACACAATTCACCATATCCAGAAGACCTTCGTACATAACTTATTGTCATGAATGAGTGTAAACCAAAATATGGGTTCATGTGCACAAGATACCATGGTGATCTCAGGTCATAGGATCAGTTGCACAACTCCCACTAAGAGAATCATCTTTTGACATGTAAGTAAGACTTCATAAGATTTCTCTTTGTAGGTCAATTCAGTGAACTCATTCCTCTAATGAGCACCCACATCTTTGTATTAGTGTCTCCACACAAATGATTGTGAGATCAATCATCCTCTGCATCGAGCATACATAAGACATGCCAGTCTTTCCGGTAATCATTGATCCCCGACTCAATGTACCAATGACTGAGAATATTTAAGATTAGGATTTTAGGATTTTAAGTCTCACTAGTATGATCTCATCATAGTCTTAAAACCATTGCCCTAATCTAAAGAGTTTATCATAAATATAATCAACAGCATATGATAAAACATAACGCCTTTATTCATATTTAAATGTCATGTACATGATTTGGACAAATCAAAAGAAAAAACCTTTCGCAATACATATTGCGATTGGCTTGTAGTGCATCTACTCTTTCAATCTCCCACTTGCACTAAAGCCAATCGCTCTTATATTTTATCCCCATACAATCGAGGTGGCGATCGAACTGCTGTTGTGGTAGAGCTTTAGTGAACAGGTCTGCTAAGTTGTTCTTTGTGTCTACTCGTTCAATGACTATGTCTTGTCTCTCGACGATCTCTCGGACGAGGTGGAAGCGTCTTAGAATGTGCTTGGATTTGTGATGAGATCTTGGTTCCTTTGCTTGAGCAACAGCTCCAGTGTTGTCACAATAAACTGAAACTGGTCCAGCAATCTCAAGAACTACTCCCAACTCAGCGATGAACTTCTTCATCCAGACAGCTTCCTTAGCGGCTTCACTTACAGTGATGTATTCTGCCTCAGTAGTTGAGTCAGCTACAGTTTGCTGCTTGGAACTCTTCCAGCTCACTGCACCACCATTTAGGGTAAAGACATACCCTGAAGTGGACTTGCTATCATCTGGATCTGATTGAAAACTAGAATCAGAAAATCCTTCTAGTTTCAACTCAGATCCTCCATAAACTAGAAAAATATCTTTAGTCCTTCTTAAGTACTTAAGAATATTTTTCACAGCTATCCAATAATTTTCTCCTGGATCAGCCTGGAATCTGCTTGTTATGCCTAAGGCATAAGCAACATCAGGCCTAGTACATAGCATAGCATACATAATTGATCCTACTGCCGAAGCATAGGGAATAGAATTCATTCTATTCCTCTCTTCAGATGTCTTAGGAGACATCTTCTTAGAGAGACGTATGCCATGACTCATAGGTAAGTAACCTCTTTTACTTCCTTCCATGCTGAATCTTTTCAGCACACGATCTATGTACTTAGACTGGGACAAGCCTAGCATCCTTTTAGATCTATCCCTATAGATCTTTATACCAAGTATATAGGATGCTTCTCCCAAGTCTTTCATGGAAAAGCTTTTTGATAGCCAAGTCTTGACCGATTGTAACATTGGAATATCATTTCCAATGATTAGTATGTCATCTACATATAATATTAAGAAGACAACGACACTCCCACTAGTCTTCTTGTACACACATGGTTCATCCACATTTTTGATAAAACCAAACTCTTTGACTGTTGTATCAAAACGGATGTTCCAACTCTTCGATGCTTGCTTTAATCCATAAATGGATCTCTTAAGCTTGCATACTTGATTTGCTCTCCCACTTGAGACAAATCCTTCTGGCTGTGTCATGTAAACCTCTTCCTCAAGATAACCATTAAGGAAGGCAGTTTTGACATCCATCTGCCAAATTTCATAATCATAGTATGCAGCTATTGCAAGCAAAATCCGAATAGATTTAAGCATGGCAACTGGTGAAAAAGTTTCATCATAGTCAATTCCTTGCTTTTGCCTGAAACCTTTTGCTACCAATCTAGCCTTGTAGGTTTCTACTTGGCCATCTGCTCCAATCTTCTTCTTATAGACCCATTTGCAACCTATAGGGTTTACACCTTCTGGTGCATCAACCAAAGTCCATACTTGGTTGGTATACATAGAGTCTATTTCGGATTTCATAGCTTCTAACCATTTGTTAGAGTCATTACTCATGATAGCTTCCGAATAGGTCAGAGGATCATCATTTTCGACGATGTGGGCTTCATCATTCTCAATGATAAACCCATACCTCTTAGGTGCATTTCGCACTCTATCTGACCTTTGGAGAGGAGATGTGTGTTGTGGTTGTACTTCATCAATGGGTACATCTGGTTGAAGAATTTCTTGTGTTTCTATTTGTAGGTCTTGAACTTCATTAAGTTCAATTCTTCTTTCACTGCCCTTTTCTAAGATAAACTCTTTTTCTAAGAAAGTGGCATGCCTACTAACAAATACCTTTTGTTCAGTAGGGTGATAGAAGAGATATCCAATACTTTCTTTGGAATAATCTATAAATGTACATTTTATCTGATCTAGCACTTAGCTTATGTCCAAAATTTCTTTTGACATATGCTTGGCAGCCCCATATTTTAAAATATTTAAGATTGGGCTTTCTACCTCTCCATATCTCATATGGAGTACTAGATACAGATTTGAAGGTATCCTGTTTAGCACATATGTAGCAGTTTCTAAGGCATAACCCCAGAAGGAAATAGGAAGATCTGTAAAGCACATCATGGACCTTACCATATCTAATAGAGTACGATTCCTCCGTTCAGCTACACCATTTAGTTGTGGCGTATACGGAGGTGTCCATTCAGAGAGAATACCCTTTTCTTTAAGATGATTTAAAAATTCACTAGAAAGGTATTCACCTCCTCGATCAGATCGAAGGATTTTAATACACTTTCCGGTTTGTTTTTTCAACCATACTTTGATACTCTTTAAACTTATCAAAGGCTTCGTATTTATGTTTCATAAGATACACAAATCCGAACCTTGATAAATCATCAGTGAATGTGATGAAGTAAGAGTATCCACCTCTAGCTGGAGTTGTCATAGGACCACATACATCTGTATGTATAAGTCCTAATAACTCACTTGCCCTTTCTCCATGTCCAGTGAATGGAGACTTGGTCATTTTTCCCATAAGACAAGATTCACAAGTTCCTAATGATTCATAATCATAAGGATCAAAGAACTCTTCTTTGTATAACTTGTTGATTCTTGATTCACTTATGTGACCAAGTCGGCAATGCCAAAGGAGGGTATTATTCACTTCCTCTCTCTTTCTTTTATTGCTTTTATTAATATGAAAGACATTGTCATTAAGTAATAAAACTAGAAGACCATTTTCCATAATGCCATTGCAAAGATGCTTATTAGAAAAATAAATAGAGCAACCATTGCCCTTTCCATTAATTTTTAAAACCTTTCTTTAACAACAAAGGAATGGAAATTACATTTCTAATAATTTTGGGCATATAATAACAATCTTCTAATTGTAGGAGCTTTTCCGAAGGGCAATTCCAAGTTGTAGGTTCCAACAGCTTCAGCCTGGATGGACTCTCCTCCAGCGCCATACAGCTCGAAGTCACCTTTCTTCAAAATTTTAATTTTCTGTAGTCCATGCAAAGATTTGCAAATGTGAAAACCACAGCCGGTATCCAATACCCATGAATTTGAATTTGAAGAACTTAATGACAAGTTGGCATGTAACATAAACATACCTTTTGATGCAACTCTTGCATCGGTCTTCATACTTGCAAGAAAACTCTTGCAATTCCTTTTCCAGTGGTCAGCTTTGCCGCAATGAAAACAGGTACTTGATCCGGAGTTTTTCTTTCCTTTTTTCTTTTTGATGCTACTCTTGGGGTTCAATCGTTTCTTAGAACCTTATTTTCCGATTTCCTCATAGAGGTGCTATTTGTAAGAAGGAGTGGACCTTTATCCTTCTTAATATGCCCTTCAGCTGTTTTGAGCATATTTAACAGCTCGGGCAGGGAGGTGTTCAGCTTGTTCATGTGAAAGTTCACAACAAACTGAGAGAATGAATCAGGCAGTGATTGCAGGATCAAATCCTGACTGAGCTAACTATCCATAGCAAAACCTAATTGACTTTAATCTGGTGATCAAGTCTATAACCATAAGAACATGGTTTTGCACTGGAGTTCCTTCATTCATTCTAGCACGGAACAACTGCTTAGATATCTTATACCTAGCAGTCCTGCTTTGTTCTCCATACAACTCTTTTAAATTGAGAAGTATGGATTGAGTGTCCATGCCTTCATGTTGCCTCTGTAATTCATTGTTCATAGAGGCAAGTATGATACATTTGACAGTCACACTGTCATTTTTCCACATCTTATGTGTGGCAACCTCCTCTTCTGTAGCATCATCTCCTAGATCTCCAAGATCAGGAGTTTCAAGTATATAGGAAATTTTCTCCTGAGTGAGTACTATCTTTAAATTCCTCAACCAGTCCACATAGTTTGGTCCGATCAACTTGTTGGCATCTAAGATGCCTCTTAGTAAAAGTGAAGAAGCCATTTAATAATTCTACATATGCAAGAACAAAACTAATATAAGCAGACCAATCATGATGACATGTTTGCAACTAGATAAGGACTTTAATCTAATTTGTCTCCTACTATTTTTATCGAATATCATAGCCCTCTCCTATGATAAACGTGAAAATATAATTTTTTTTAGTAGGGTTGAGATCCTAATTCATCATAAAAAGCCTTGTGTTTACACAACAAACTCTTATGAGTTCAAAGGTAGGAAACTCTTTCCAATTGCATCTCATGCAATTCTCAACTTTATCTTGTCCTCTTAAAATACTTATTGCCTTGTGTTAGCACAACAAACAATAATATTTTAGTTAAGTCAAATCCTTCATTTCCATATAGTCATATTCGAATAATATTGCCCTTGTGGTTGCACAACAAGGCAATATATTAAAATATGCCATAAGCATCTTAATGCACCAAGACAGTATAACATCAGTCCCCATTGCAAGTCTTGTGTTAGCACAACAAACTAGCATGGATCTTGACATAATAATATCGAGGCATGAAGGAAGGCTATCAATAGTGTTATATCAATATTAAGCTTATCCATAATAGGCAATCAAACAATTGGCCAGATAAGCAGGTGGGAGGCTCCCCTTACTCAGAGAGTAAGGTCCTAATTAAGTAACCACTTTTAGTGCTTTCCTTAGACACCAATTAGATTAATTGTTCTAGAATGGGTTAGCTCAAGTTTTTCAACACTATGACTTAATATAATTTTTATTGAGGGCTTACTAGTCTCTAGCACATTCTTTAATTGTAACATACATTTAACATGTCTAAAATAAACTATTATGCATCATGGCTATCTCATAGCATGTATAAATCATAAGCAATTAATTAACATGCTTCAACATATTTTCATATGGAAAATTTCATAATCATGATATTTTATTACATAACATATCATATATTAATCATACATTTCAGCATTTCTCTAAGCATATGACATTACTATCTCATAGTAAATTAATAATCATACATCATACATAATTATTTGATTGAACCAATTAAGGATGGCTCTGATACCACTGAAGGGTTTTAGCATGTTATAATGCGCAGCGGAAGCTAGGAATTTTAAAAAATTTCTTAATAAAGTCCCTATGCATGAAACCCTTTTAAGCCTAGATCACCTTAATGATTACAATCAAATGATATAAAATAAATTGCAGAAATTAGTAGAAATACCTCAAACGCTAATCCAAAGTGTACAATCTCCACGAGGCGTCCAAGTGTCCGCCCTCCAATGGTGATCCACACGAAAACTTGATCAAGACTTTAGCTCCAAAGACTTTTGATCCTTAATGCAGAATTCTTCTAAAGAACTCTAATGGCTTGCTTTCCTTCCTTTCTATTTTTCTTTAGCCTTCTAAAATCACTTCTAATCCTTTTTGTCCTAAAGAAGACCACCTTGTCTTGGCTTAGGACAACACTAGAAGCAATGCTAGAAAGAAAGAAACTAATGTAAGAAAGAAAGAAGAGAGGAGTGGGGTGGAATTGGAATGATGAAACCCATGGAGTGCTAACCTATTTATAATAGGTGTAGGGATGCATCTCCAAGGGATGCATCCCATCCACACATCCCCTCATGAAAGGGCATCATCTAAAGGGCCATATCAAATAAGAGGAGGTGCAGATCAAGTGAGGAGGTGTATCAAATGATATGTCCTTTCATATGGTGCCATATTTTGACCAAGTCAACATCACATGCTAATCACATGTCTATCACGCCTCACCTCTTGATCTTTCATGATGATGATCCAAGGGCTCCAATGCAAGGCGCCATTCACTTGACCCATTATGTCTTCATCCAATGGTGGGATTAAGATCCAATGGTCAATTATGGTAGCCATCCTCTAACCCAATCCAATTGGGTTAAACCAACTCTCCATTATGTCTTCATCCAACGGATAGATCAAGATCTAACGGTCTAGATTGAATGATTATTAAATCTAATCTAATTAGACTCAAACCAAGCCAATTAGGTGCCAACTCTTGGCTAACCTATATTAGAATATGATCTAATCAAATTAGATCAATTAAGAATCAGATTCGAATCCAATTCGAATCAGATTCGAATCCAATTCGAATAGGAGCTAAGGTTTGCAACACCTGCTAGGATGTTTATCTTGCAAACATGATCTAATCCAATTAGACCCTTGATAAGTTTTCTTGTGTGTGACCCATTGGGTTCCATACTTAGCCAGCAATAGGTGTGAGTGCGAGTTGACCCAACTTGATTAGAACTCTTCTAATCGATTTAAGTCCAAACTGCGCGAACCCGAACTTAACAATTAGAATCCTTTCTAATTGGTGATCGAATTAAACTCTTTAATTTGATCAAACCTATAAAACAAGATTGACGTCTAGCAACGTGTCATGTCTACCCGGAAAATATGGAATTTGGTAGAAATACCAAAAATACCCTTCAGTGGCAAGTTACCATGCAATTCAATCCTTTAATCAAAACTGCATCCCAAATATGTATATGAGTATGAATATATGTCAAACTCAATTTCATATTCATATTTTTCTCAATCTTTTAATGATAATTCAAATAATGAAACATTAGAAACTCTTTCTAATTTTCATTCTACTTTGATCAAAGGCCTCCTGAATTATCATATGATTAGAATAAATAGGATGCTATCTTCTCTTACTAGAAGTGATTAATTCCTTGTTGACCTACTTATAATCTTCGTACACAATTAACCATATCTAGAAGACCTCGTACATAACTTATTGTCATGAATGAGTGTAAACCAAAATATGGGTTCATGTGCACAAGATACCATGGTGATCTCAGGTCATAGATCAGTTGCACAACTCCCACTAAGAGAATCATCTTTTGACATGTAAGTAAGACTTCATAAGATTTCTCTTTGTAGGTCAATTCAGTGAACTCATTCCTCTAATGAGCACCCACATCTTTGTATTAGTGTCTCCACACAAATGATTGTGAGATCAATCATCCTCTGCATCGAGCATACATAAGACATGCCAGTCTTTCCGGTAATCATTGATCCCCGACTCAATGTACCAATGACTGAGAATATTTAAGATTAGAATTTTAGGATTTTAAGTCTCACTAGTATGATCTCATCATAGTCTTAAAACCATTGCCCTAATCTAAGGAGTTTATCATAAATATAATCAACAGCATATGATAAAACATAACGCCTTTATTCATATTTAAATGTCATGTACATGATTTGGACAAATCAAAAGAAAAAACCTTTCGCAATACATATTTGCGATTGGCTTGTAGGGCATCTACTCTTTCACTACCTAGGGTCCTCAACAATAATTGTGGAGTGATTGATAATACCCCCAATTTGATTTTGATGAGACCAAAACATTTGAGCATATTTTATGTTATACTAATGAATTCAATCTAGTATCTCAGGCAAAATCTGTAAGAATCTTCTTTTGAGTGCATGTGGAAATCAGCTTAAGTCAAAGGCTGAAACTCGAGTCGACTCCGGAGGATTACGAGTCGACTCCAAGTGTTCAGATGTTCTGGCACAGGCTCGAGTCGACTCCGGCACACTGCGAGTCGACTCCGACTGAGAACAGACAGTAGGACAGAAAGATGAATTCTGGACCCTGTTACCGAGTCGACTCTAGAAGAATTCGAGTCGACTCCGATGCTTACCGAGTCGACTCCCGACAGTTCCGAGTCGACTCCAAGGAGTAACAGACAGAAAGACAGAGAAGTGATTTCTGGACCCTGTTACCGAGTCGACTCCAGAAGAATTCGAGTCGACTCCAATGGTTGGGGGAGTCGACTCCTAAACAAGCAAGAGTCGACTCTCAGAGGAAAGCAAGACTAAAAGTCAGAGAGCCAACTTCGGGCTCTGAGAGCCAAGTCGACTCCAAGACGATCCGAGTCGACTCCGAGGCAGTTCAACTCCAAAGGCAGAAGATTAGTTTTGGGCTCTGAGAGCCGAGTCGACTCCAAGACGATCCAAGTCGACTCCGAGGCAGTTCAACTCCAAAGACAGAAGATCAATTTTTGGGTTCTGAGAGCCGAGTCGACTCCAAGATGATTCGAGTCGACTCGAGAAAGAAATGCAGAAAAATAGATCTCTGGAATCCTGAGAACGAGTCGTCTCCAGAGGGCCGAGTCATCTCCGGATACTGGGGAGTCGACTCCAAGTTTGGCCGAGTCGACCCCAGAACGGGACAGCACTTTAATTCAAATCCTGAACAGTGGGCGAGTCGTCTCTAGTGAAGCATGAGTCGACTCCAGCAACAGCCGAGTCGACTCCGATCCTAACGAACACATTGTCAGGAGTTGCAGATTTGTGCAGAACGGCCACAAATTGGTGTCTACGGCTAGTTTTCAAAGTGGACCTGCTTAAATATAGCCAAAGTGAACAGTAGTAGACATTAAGAGTGCTATTCCATTCAAACAAAAGGTTTTTCACTACCAAACAGGCTCTCAAGAGTAAATATAAGAGAAAGAAGGAAGAAGTGCATTAAACTCCATCCAACAACCTCTTTCTTCGCATTCAGGCTCTCCACTTCTGATAGCAAATCTTCAGCACACTTAAAGAGGAGTCTCAGAGTTCGAGAAGCCCTTTCTTCCTCTTCCAAAATCTGTTTGAGGGCTTCTAACTCTACTTTATTCATAGTGTTCATATTTGCTTTTTTTAAGAAGCTTACCGGTAACTTTTCCAAACTATTTCTCTTACTTGATTCAATCACGGGATTGAATTAAGGGTTGTAAGGTTTGTTGGTGAGCCGAGGGTAAAACCAACGGTGTAAGGGTTCGATTGTGATCCCGAAAAACAATCAGGTGGTTCTAGTCGGTGAGCCTGTGAAAACCGACCGAGTTCGTTGTGATCTCGTAAAACAACAAGTTGGGTTGTGAGCTTGTAAAACAACCGGCTATAATCCAAGGATTATAGTGAACTTGTTGCCCAAGATGACAAGCCAAGAGGGGGGGGGGAATTGGTTTCTCTTAATTTTTACTATATTACTTATGTCAATTGATGAGTTAGTGAAATAGAACAATGCACAATACAAACACCCAAGAAGTATAGTGGTTCGGTGCTCTCCTATGCACCTACGTCCACTCCCCAAGCGACCCCTTGGGAATTCACTATAATCCCGCGGATTACAGTTGGATTGTTTTCCGGGCTCACAATCCAAAAACCTTTACACTTTGGGTTTTTCGGGATCACCAAAAACCTATGTTGGTTTTACGGACTCACCAACGAACCTATGTTGGTTTTAACGGACTCACCAACGAACCTTCACAATTGGTTTTACGGGTTCACCAATAAACCTACACCATTGGTTTTACGGGCTCACCAACAAACCTTTACAAGGTGATTAATAAAAGAAGAAAGAAAGTTGAAGCTCCTAGATGAGCAAATATAACATTATAATCTACAAAGAAGAGTTTAGAGAATAGTTATCGCTTGATGAGACTTCTCTCTTCTTTGTCAAGAATGCTTCACTCTTCAAGGGTGGATGGAGCTTCTTAATATCTCTTGGAATCTGCTCAACCACTTTCTTTTGACTCTTGAATGAAGCACTTGGATGAAGAAGATTAGGGCACTTGTCTTTCTTGTGTAAGCTTTGATATTTTGCAAAAGGATGTTTCCTCTGATGAATAGTGTCACTTTAAATAGTTTCCTTCATCCATTGGACAAGCCCCAATGGTTAGAATTCAAAAACTAGCCGTTACTCACTGTTGGGAGGTCAAAAAGTACTTCTACAGAACTAGCCGTTATGCTTCTGCCCGTGCTTGGGTCGACTCAACTTTTACTGGGGTCGACCCAACTTTCACTTGGGTCGACTCAACATTTACTAGGGTCGACCCTCTCAGAACCACAGAACCTTGCATTTTCAGCCTTCCTTCACTTGGGTCGACTCAACATCTTTTTGGGTCGACTCAAGGTTCAGTTGGGTCGACTCAACTTCCACTTGGGTCGACCCTCTCAGGGTTTTCAGAGAACCTATTTTTGAATGTCATTGCCTTTGGGTCGACTCATGTTAACTTGGGGTCGACTCAAGTTTGGGTCGACTCAAGTTTCATTTGGGTCGACCCTCTTAGGATTTCCAGAGAACTGTTTTCTTGAGGCTTTGAGGATTGGGTCGACTCATCCTTTACTTGGGTCGACCCAACTACTGTTCATCCGTGCCATTTTTGCAGAAGTGTGCTAGATGGTTTCTTGATGTGCCGGGGTTGACTCAATCAATCTTGGGGTCGACTCAATCCACACTTTGCTGCAACTTAAGGTTAGAATTCATCCATATAAACAATGAAATGCATCTTTATCTTATTATACTAATGTACTGAGAGTGACAGACTTATAAATGATGTATCGAATTAACTTGTAACATACTCTTGATTATTGTATTAATCATCAAAATACCACTATCATCCTCAATCTCCCCCTTTTTGATGATTACAAAATATAGAGTATGAGCCTACTGATACTTATCTTAAAATTAGTTTTAAAAGGGCTCAAGTTGCTGAATTTCAGCTTTTCAAATTTGAGAGTGAAGTCTCCCCCTTTTTCATCCAAATGTTTCCAATTTGATCTTTTGAATTACTCTCCCTTTCTTTTATATTTCATTAAAGATGAAACTTCAAAAATTTGAGATAAAGCATGAGTTTCAGATTATGTATCGAGGTGTGAAAGGTATGTGCCAAATTCTGAAATTCGATTTAAATCTTTGACTGAGGATGATAGTGTTATTTTGATGATTAACAAGCAATTCTCTAGAGTATGCTATAAGTTAAAATTGATACTTCATTTATAAGTTCATTGCTCTCAGTACATTTGCTTAATTGGAAATATATATATGGTCTTGTTCATTTGGATGAAACTAACCTTGAGAATGCAGCAAAGTGTGGATTGAGTCGACCCATAGGTTGATTGGGTCGACCCCGGCACATCGAGGAATCATCTGGCACACTCCTGCAAAAACAGCACAAATGAACAGTGAGTTGGGTCGACCCAAGGTAAGCAAGAGTCGACCCAACCTCCAAGGAACCTCAAAATGCAAAGGAAGAATGCTCTCTGGATTTACTGAGAGGGTCGACCCAAGAAGAAGTTGAGTCGACCCAAGTAAATCTTGAGTCGACCCAAGGAAAGGTTGAGTCGACCCAAGTGAAGAAAGGCTGAAATTCAAGGCTCTGAATTTTCTGAAGCTGACCTTGGGTCGACCCAAAGAAAGGTTGGGTCGACCCAAGGCAATAGAAGGCTGAATTTTCAAGTTTCTGTGTTTTCTGAGAGGGTCGACCCAAGAAATGGTTGAGTCGACCCAAGTAAAGGTTGGGTCGACCCAAGGACAGGTTGAGCCGACCCAAACACGGGCTGAACATAACGGGTAGTTGTGCAGAAATGCTTTTGGACTCCCAACGGCTATAAACGGCTAGTTTCTTCAATCCAACGGTCAGAAAGGACTATTTGGAGGTTGGAGAAGTATTTAAGAGGGAGTATTCATCAGAGGAAGCAAGCTTTGGGGAAAATACATCAAGTGCATTCAAGAGAGAACCCTAGCAAGACAAGCTTCATCAAGAGCTTCATTCAAGAATCAAAGAAAGGGATTGAGCAGATTCAAAGAGGCATTAAGAGCTCCTTCCCCCATTGAAGAGTGAAGCTTCCTTGACCAAGAAGAGCAAAGCGACTTCAAAGCGATAATTTCTTTCTAACTCTTCTTGTTGTTCATATTGCTTTATATGCTCATCTAGGAGTTTAAATCTTTTCTTTTCATTTGTATAAACACTTTGTAAAGGTTCGTTGGTAAGCCCGCAAAACCAACAAAGGTTCGTTGGTAAGCCCGCAAAACCAACAAAGATTTTTGGTGAACCCGGAAAACCAAAGTTGTATAGGTTCGTTGGTGAGCCCGCAAAACCAACAAGGTTCTTGGTGAGCCCGGAAAACCAAGTGTATAGGTTCGTTGGTGAGCCCGTAAAACCAACAAGGTTTTTGGATTGTGAGCCCGGAAAATAATCCAACTGTAATCCGCAAGATTATAGTGAATTCCCAAGGGTACGCTTGGGGAGTGGACGTAGGTGCTAAGGAGAGCACCGAACCACTATATATTGGTGTGTTTGCATTGTGTTTGTGCTTTCATTTTCTCTTGCTTTATCTTCTCTTCTTGCATTAGATTAACTCACTTAAATAACCTAAGAGAGCATCCATCGCACTTAATTAAGAAAGTTTTAAAAGTACCAAAAATTTAGAAGAAACCAATTCACCCCCCCCCTCTTGGATTGTCACCTTGGGCAACAAGTGGTATCAGAGCAAGGTGCTCTAATAGTACCCATTGATCTCACAATCAAGAGTTAAAGATCATGACAACCCAAGTGGAATGTTCTATAGGAGAGGGACAATTAATTGATAGACCACCTCTATTTAATGGCACAAACTACACTTATTGGAAAGCTAGAATGAGGATATTCATTCAAGCTTCAAACTATGAATTATGGTACATCATTACTAGAGGCCCTCACTCACTCTCTCACACTATTAATGAAAAAGACTTAGCACAATTGAATGCTAATGCTATGAACATACTATATTGTGCTATCCATGAAACTGAATTTAATAAATCTCTGCATGTTTATCTGCTAAGGAAATCTGGGATACTTTAGAAAATATTTATGACAATATTCTGTTTAGCTCACATATGCTTCAATTACATACTAACAGTGAGCCTGCAGAAAACGATGTTGAATCTCCCAATCCGGAAGAAAGAACAACAAATGAAGAATTCGGTGATGAAAACAAGGATCCATACCCAAACACCGAAAAATTCAAAAGCTTCCTAAAGACAAAGAAGAAGAGGAAGCAAGAAGAAAGTAAGAAAGAGATAAAAAGGAAGAAAGCCTTGACCAAGGAAGAGTCAAGCAAGAAAATAAAAGTTAGGAGCAACAATGATGATACTAGCTCCAAAGAAATACAAGGGGTAACTAACTTGTGCTTTATGGCACAAGAAGATAAGGTACAATCTGAATCTACTCTTACATCAAATGATTTTCAAGAAGAATTTTCTTATGATGAATTATTAAATGCTTTTCATGAATTGTATTGTGAATGTAGAAAACTAGCTATGAAGAATAAAAATTCTAAGAAACTAAATCTAAAAATTTCAAAAGAAAGAAATTCTTTTGGTGAAATACAAGACAAACTAAATTCTGAAAATGAAAGCTTAAGGTTAAATTCAGAACAATTGATTCAGAAAAATCAGAATTTAATTAAAGAAAATCAAAACCTAAATGAAGAAATCAACCAATTAAAATCTTTTATTAACAAATCCACTGTAAGTTCAGAAAAATTAAAAACGATGTTTGAAAGCCAACATGCTGTTTTTGATAAATCAAGACTTGGCTGGATTCCTTTGCTCAATAATAAAACCCTAAAGAAAAAGGTTATTAATTTGCCAAGCAAACCATCAAATAAGATAACTTATTTCAAATATAAAAAGATTGGGCATAAAAACTTTACTTATGGTTCTAATTCGAATAAATCAAATGGTAAAGTTATTACGATTAAACAAATTTGGATTCCAAAAGGAACCATATGCACTAACCCTCAAGGACCCAAGCAAGCTTGGGTACCCAAAATGAAAAATATGAGGGTATAGATGTAGGTGTGCCAAGCTACCCATGGAACAAATGAAATTTTCATACAAATGGGTGCATTGACACATAATTAAAGATAAGTCTCATTTTATTCATTAAATTTAGTATAAGGTTTAACATTCTACTTCGTGTATTGAAATTATCTTTTTTATGAAATTACGATACTCTCTGCATCAAAGTTTTTAAATGCCTCATATGTTAAATTTTATCTCAACGAGTTTAGCATGAAAACTCTCTAGTGCTTGCATCATGATAAGAAAACAATGAATGGATATATATATAACCTTCTTCTTCAAGTTTACAAAAATCTAAATTTCCTCTCTAGTATAAACACTTGATGCTGATTTCATACCTTCATGTTAAAACTTTATTGAGCATAATACTTATGAAATCTTATTTCATTATTTGTGAAGGTATGAGTATAATTTATCATAATATCACTCATTCCTTATGTGATTATTTGAAATATATTATGATTTACTCTATAAGTCGCATGTATGCATCATATGTTTCAATCATAAATGATTAATGTGTCGTGATCATAATGAAAATTCTACTAAAAAGTTTTTGTCACGACCCCCGCCCCGTTCCCGGCGGGCCGCCGCGACGGTCCTAGGGTGCGGGTAGGCATAAGGCCACCAGCCACCGCGTAGAACCCTACTACCTATCAATCATCAATGAATCTTGAAAAATTTGGCATGATGCATGCACAAAATGATCACTTTTCCTATAGTGACCTGTCAGGATTATCTCAATACATACAACACACTACCTGTCAGAGCAGCAATCACATAATCCGTCACATAATGAACCTGGACAATATATATCAATACATTATCTCAGGCATATAAACTCATATGTATAAAAATCTGGTTCCCATTCCATCCATGGTCAAACCCATATCCACAACAGGATCTATGACTGTAACTATACACTATATACAACAGAAGGTTTATAATACACCAAAAGGGTATAAACCTCTATCTACATTATACTATACTATACTATGGAGCGGCACAGCTAGCAGGCAACCACTAATCCTGCTCCTCTCTATACAATACCTGCCCTGCAATCAAAAATATCAAACTGGGGAGTGAGTATATAAATACTCAGTGAGTGGAGTAGAGAGTACTATGCACATGAGACAAGATATAATCATGGCTCGAGGTGAAATCTCAAGAGCAATAACAAGATGAACATGATCTCAACATAGAGAATATGGAGTAAATCATCAATATCACCACAATCAACATCAACTCATCTGAAGCATATATGGAATAATCAAGTAAACATATATGCTACTCATGAATATGCTCAACAGATCATAATGCTGGAACATACAAATCAGGTGTCAATATGCTGAAATCATCACTAGACAGCTGTCGGGAGGTGGGTTTTACGCCCCAGGCGAACCAGCAACAACTCCTTACTGTCACATGCATATGTAGGATAAGACACCACACTAATCATGTAAATGCCGGCCAGTATCCAGAACAGAAATCCATCTCACATCTACATACTAAACGGCACCTCGCGGGAATTCTACATCCGCGGAAAGCCATACTGCACCTCGCGGGGTCTTACTATGCCCGGCGGCAAGCAGAATATAAGTCGTAGGACCGGCCGATCCTACGCCTAGGGCCGTGTCCCCCCCTAGGAAGGGACTGGGCTCCGCCCACCCAGAAGGCTACTATGTGCACAAAGGTCGATGTTCAACCCCATCGACTATAGGTATCCTGCAGATACTGCCAAGCCATGCATAAATGCCATAATGCACCCTCCCAATACTCTACTAAAAAGGAGTATAATCAAGATTACCACTCACTCGATCATGACCCAATCATAAACTAACATCAGGGTCAGGAGTGAGGGTCAAGGAAGTGCAACACAACTCAATATACCACTAAAAAGGCTCTACAAATCTTTGAAATGGAGGAAATGAAATCAATTTACAAAAGAAGTTATTTCACAATTTGGAACCAATTTAATTACTCATAAAAGAGTATAATCAAGCTACGACTCACAAGTCTTTAAAATAGAGGAAATGAAATCAATTTACAAAAGAAATCATTTCACAATTCGGAATCAATTTGATTACTCATCAACCCCTCGTAATTCCTCTCAATGTTCCCTCAAATGCATGTACAGAATAATCAAGCATGGAGAATCAAGATTATAGAGGAATCTACTACAATATCAATCAATATGCTCAAGTGGAATCAATTCACACTTGGCGACATTCATGAAAATGAATTAAGAATGCTCATAGTGCAAGGTACATGACTCCCACTCACCTGCCAATCCGGCACGGCCTCGATACGCCTCTAGAATTCTACAACAGGCAGTGGGGAACTTCTTCCTCTCGTTCCCTAGCTTCTTGCCCAACTGTGACATGCATTTACCATACATTTAGTCTTGTATCAAGGTCATAATCTACGTGCCAATTATAATATAGGGAACTTTAATTGATTCAACTCCCCCGTTCCCTAAATCTTTTCTTTTCTTTCTCTTTTTCTTTTTCTATTAATTAACTCATCATTTATGTGTATTAGGGACTCCCTTGCACGAGTACAAGGTCTCCCTTAGCCTAATCTAGGCTTAATACCCTATTATGGCATGAAATCCCTTATTTTCCACCCGGATGAACAGTAACCCGAACTGATAGTGGGTTACTTCATCCCGGTTTTGATCCACTTTCAGGACTCCAAATTTGATGAAATTTTTACCTAACATTCTACACTCATAGAGGATTCCAAAGAGATAACATGCATCATCATCGGAGGCCGTTTGGCCCCCTAAATAATTCGCCGAAGTTGGGACTTCGACACAGTTTTTCCGTAGTGCCGGAAAAAATTGTTAAAATCCGATTCTTCCTCTTTTAACCACCTCTACAACCCTTATCCAACCCCTCTAGACTATATCCACCCTTTGTATAGCCTAATGTCATCAAAAGACTAGATAGGGATGGATATTTACCTTTTTCTTTTTGGAAATCGAGGTCTTTGCGTAGAGGGGAAGGAGATCTACATTTTTTCCTTCAGCTGGAAGTGCAACCGGGATCCCCCTCCTCCTCGAATCCCCTTCCTCTTCTTCTTTCTTCTTCTTCTTCTTCTCCTTTTTCTTCTTCTTCTCTTTTTCCCTCTCTCTGTGTTTCCACGCCTGAGACCTCCTCTCCCTCTCTGTCTCAATTCCCTCTTCTCAGCCAACCCACCGCCAGACAACCCCATTTAAGTCAAATCAAAGCACTATTCACCTTTGTTTAATATTATTAAATTCCCATTTTGCCCCTAACACTTCAATATATCTACAACTATGCCATTATCTTTTGATTCCTTCCAATTTTACCCCTTATATCAATTTTAAAGGACTATTCTATCCCTTTTTATATATAAAAAAAAAATTTTGGGGTTATTACATCCTCCCCTCCTTATATAAAATTCGTCCTCGAATTTAAAAGAGTAAATTACCTGATTACTCAAAGAGGTGAGGGTATTTGCTTTTCATACTTTGCTCCGACTCCCAAGTGCATTCTTCAACATTGTGCCGGTGCCATTGGACCTTTACCATACATATTTCCTTATTTCTCAGCTTCCTGATCTGAGTATCAAGAATAGCGACAGGAAGTTCTTCATAAGAAAGATCTTCTTCTACTATAACTTCCTGCACTGATAGCACATGAGATGGATCCGGCACATACTTCCGGAGCATAGATATGTGGAATACTGGATGCACATGGCTGAGGTTTGGAGGCAGTGCTAATCTGTAAGATACATTGCCAACTTTATCTAATATTTCAAAGGGGCCAATGTATCTGGGACTAAGCTTGCCCCTCTTTCCAAACCTCATTACCCCTTTCATAGGAGAGATATTTAGGAACACGTGATCCCCCGTGCCAAACTGCACATCTCTCCTTCTGACATCTGAGTAGCTCTTCTGCCTACTGAACACTGTCCTCAACCTTTCCTGTATCATTGGCACTTTTTCTGATGTCTCTCTGATCAAATCTGGTCCTTCTAGGTGCTTCTCTCCAATCTCAGACCAGCACAAGGGAGATCTACATTTCCTCCCATAAAGTGCCTCATAAGGTGCCATACCAATAGTGGAGTGATAACTGTTATTATATGCAAACTCCACTAAAGGTAAGTATCTGTCCCAGCTACCTCTGAAATCCAGTACACACATTCTGAGCATATCCTCGAGGGTCTGAATGGTCCTCTCCGATTGCCCATCTGTTTGAGGATGAAATGCTGTACTGAAATCAAGCTGAGTTCCTAATGCCTCATGGAGTTTCTGCCAAAATCTAGAGGTAAACTGTGAACCTCTATCTGATATAATAGAAACTGGCACTCCATGCAGAGATACTATTTTATTCACATATATTTCGGCATACTGAGCTACTGAATATGTGGTTTTCACCGGTAGAAAATGGGCTGATTTTGTCAATCTATCCACAATCACCCAGATGGAATCATATCCTTTTTGTGTTCTGGGCAGCCCGACCACAAAATCCATAGTTATCCTTTCCCATTTCCACTCGGGCAAAGGTAACTCTTGCAAAAGCCCTGTTGGCTTTTGATGTTCAAATTTCACTTGTTGACAAGTCAAACAAGAAGCCACAAATTTGGCCACATCCCTTTTTAATCCGTTCCACCAATATATGCCTTTGATATCATGATACATTTTGGTGGAACCAGGATGAATGCTATAGGGAGTGTTGTGTGCTTCATGCATAATCTTCTGTCTCAGATCTCTCACATTTGGCACACATAACCTACTGCCACACATCAACATTCCATCTACAATCTGAAACCTTTCTGACTGTCCTGATTGCACTTCTCCTTTCAGTTTCACAAGGATTGGATCTAAATTCTGTGAAACTTTGATTTCATCTATCAACCTCGGTTTCACCTGAAACTGTGCAATCAAAGGACGAACCTCTAATAACTCAAAAGATAGTCCCTGAGCAAATAAATCTGCCAGATCTCTGACTATCTCTCTCCTCTGGATGGAGATGTGAGATAAACTGCCCATTGACTTCCGGCTTAATGCATCTGCTACTACATTAGCCTTGCCCGGATGATACAGGATTTGGCAGTCATAATCCTTCAACAACTCTATCCATCTCCTCTGTCTGAGATTCAAATCTCTTTGCTGCTGAATGTACTGGAGGCTTTTATGATCAGTATATATTTCACATTTCTCACCATATAAATAATGCCTCCATATCTTTAATGCAAATATGACAGCAGCCATTTCCAAGTCATGAGTGGGATAGTTTACTTCATGCTTTCTTAGCTGTCTGGATGCATATGCAATCACCTTGCCATTCTGCATCAACACACATCCCAATCCCACTTTAGAAGCATCACAGTAGACTACAAACCCGCCTTTATCTGTGGGTAGAGTCAAAACTGGAGCTGATGTGAGACAATCTTTCAGCTTCTGGAAGCTCTGTTCACAAGAATCTGTCCAAGTGAACTTAACCTGCTTCCGAGTCAGCTTTGTTAATGGGGTAGCTATTTTTGAAAAGTCCTTTACAAACTTCCTATAGTACCCAGCCAGACCCAGAAAACTCCTGATTTCTGTTACATTTGTTGGTCTCGGCCAATCCATAACTGCCTCAATCTTCTTGGGATCCACCCTGATTTCTTCCTTACATATTATGTGTCCCAAGAATCCAATTTCTTGTAGCCAGAACTCACATTTAGTAAGTTTGGCATACAGTTCATGTTCTCTCAAGGTTTGTAGTGCTATCCTCAAATGCTCTTCATGATCAGCCTGACTCTTAGAATATATGAGGATATCATCTATAAAGACTATCACAAATCTGTCAAGATAGGGTTTAAAGACCCTATTCATCAAATCCATGAATGCTGCTGGGGCATTTGTCAGCCCAAATGGAAGCACTAGAAACTCATAGTGCCCATATCTCGTTCTGAATGCAGTCTTCAATATATCTTCCTTTCTGATTTTTAACTGATGATACCCAGACTGCAGATCAATCTTCGAGAAGTACTCAGCCCCTTGTAATTGATCAAACAGGTCATCTATCCTGGGGAGTGGGTATCTATTTTTGATGGTCACTTTATTCAGCTGTCTATAATCTATACATAATCTCAGCGACCCATCCTTCCTCTTCACAAACAGAACTGGGGCACCCCATGGTGATGTACTGGGCCTAACAAACCCCTTGTCTAGCAGATCCTGCAACTGCACCTTCAACTCCCTCAGCTCTGTAGGTGCCATACGATAGGGAGCAATCGATATAGGGTTTGTACCAGGAAGAAGTTCAATACTGAACTCAATTTCTCTATCAAGTGGCAATCCTGGTAATTCCCCTGGAAATACATCAGGATACTCCCTAACAACTGGAATCTGCTGCAGATCCACAGACTCTACCTGGGTGTCCATCACATAAGCTAGATAGCTTTGACACCCCTTTCTCAGCAGCCTCTTTGCTTTTACTGCAGACACCAAATTCATTGGGATCTCACTCCTGTCCCCTTGATATGTAAATTTCCCCTTATCTAAAGGTCTGAAAATAACACTCTTTTCTTGGCAGTTAATGGTGGCACGATTGTCTGATAACCAATCCATGCCCAGTATGACATCAAAGTCTAACACTGCCAACTCAATCAAATCGACTGGGAGTGTCTTACCTTCTACCTCTATCACACAGGTAGGATACACATATCTCACTTCTATACTATCCCCTACAGGTGTGCTAATAACTAAGGGAATATGCATCAATATCTTATCCTTAGCTAACTTTTTAGCAAAATAAGGGGACACAAATGAATGGGTAGCTCCAGAATCAAATAACACTCTAGCTTTAATCTTATCAATGAGGAGCATACCTGTTACAGCTGCATTTGATGCCTGTGCCTCCTGTGGATTTACCGTGAACACCCTTTCTTGCCCTCTGCCTGCTGGAGCTAACAGCTGAGATGGTCCAACACTCTGCTGTGACGTTGGTGTCTGACCTCTGCCTCTGCCTACAGGCCCCCTACTACTAGGCCTGTCCATCTGCACAGAAGGGTAGGATGTTAAAGGCACAAACTGCTGGGTGGCACCCTGCGGGCATTCTCTGACAAAATGACCCGGCTGTCCACATCTGTAGCACACTCCCTGACCCATTCTGCATCTGCCAGGGTGCTGCTTCCCACATATGCCACACATTGGCCATGATTGGAACTTAGATTCAGTTCTGGCCATAGTGACCGGAGGACGAGGTGCTGATGGTAGAAAAGTATCTTGTGATTGACCTCTTTCCCTCCATTTCCTCTTACGTGGGGCAGGTGGAGCTGAGCGTACAGACTGCTCCATCGGGCCTTCCGAGAGATCTACTCCCTCAGATCTACCTCTACTGCTTTGCTCCTTCCCCACACTCATTTTTCTCTGTTCTCTTTCAGCTCTTTCCTCTTTGTTTCTGGTCTCCCACTGTTTTGCTTTATCTATCAGCCTAGACAAGGTGGGGACCTCTACTGCCAGTACTGCATTATAAAGCGGGGAAATCAGACCCCGCCTGAATCTTTCTATCCTGGCAGCTTCAGTGGGGATGATGTAAGGAGCATACTTCCCCAATCTAGTGAACTCACGAGCGTACTCAGATACGCTCATTCCGGGCATCTGCTTCAGCCTCTCAAACTGAAGAGCCCGATTCTGCCTCTCAGCCGGAGACAAAAACTCATCCATCACTGCTTGCCTGAACTCTTCCCAGGTTGGAGGATTCCTACTGTACAATCTGTCCTCCACGTGCCTCTGGTACCAGCCCCAGGCATCTTCTTTCATTGTGAGCCCTACAAGTTCTATAGCTCTTGCATCAGAACAGGGTAGTCTCCGTATCATCTTTTCAGTCTCCTCCAGAAATCTCTGAGGATCTTCACCTTCTTCCCCCTTAAACTCGGGGGTTCTGAGCCTCAGAAATTCCTGTACAGTAATTCCCTCATCATCTAGAGCCCGCCTGGCCAAACTTCTTGGCACAACTACAGGAGGTGGGATGGATACTACTGACGGGGCAGGAGATTTCCCCCGAGCAATCTGCTCCCTCAGAGCCCGATTCTCCGCCAGTAACTGTTCCATCAATGCATCTCTACTTCCTACCTCTCCTTGATCATCAACTCTCCGCCTGTCTGCAGGAGGAGATTTTTCTCTTTGGGGCTCGATATGTGTGGAACCCGCATCCAATGCTATATCTGGCTCCATCCTCCTTCCAGGACGAGCAGATCCTCTCCTTGGAGGTATTCTTTATATGTCTCTAAAAGAGTTAAAAAGAGAGGGCAGTCGTTACACACTGAGTCATAATATATTTTACTGAATTGTAAATGACTCATAAATTAACATACAGAAAAACCTTATGCTCCATAGTATAGTCCTATACTTAATCCTGACTCACCCTATTGCTCTGACAGGACTCTTCTTAACCTTTGCTCTGATACCAAGCTTTGTCACGACCCCCGCCCCGTTCCCGGCGGGCCGCCGCGACGGTCCTAAGGTACGGGTAGGCATAAGGCCACCAGCCACCGCGTAGAACCCTACTACCTATCAATCATCAATGAATCTTGAAAAATTTGGCATGATGCATGCACAAAATGATCACTTTTCCTATAGTGACCTGTCAGGATTATCTCAATACATACAACACACTACCTGTCAGAGCAGCAATCACATAATCCGTCACATAATGAACCTGGACAATATATATCAATACATTATCTCAGGCATATAACTCATATGTATAAAAATCTGGTTCCCATTCCATCCATGGTCAAACCCATATCCACAACAGGATCTATGACTGTAACTATACACTATATACAACAGAAGGTTTATAATACACCAAAAGGGTATAAACCTCTATCTACATTATACTATACTATACTATGGAGCGGCACAGCTAGCAGGCAACCACTAATCCTGCTCCTCTCTATACAATACCTGCCCTGCAATCAAAAATATCAAACTGGGGAGTGAGTATATAAATACTCAGTGAGTGGAGTAGAGAGTACTATGCACATGAGACAAGATATAATCATGGCTCGAGGTGAAATCTCAAGAGCAATAACAAGATGAACATGATCTCAACATAGAGAATATGGAGTAAATCATCAATATCACCACAATCAACATCAACTCATCTGAAGCATATATGGAATAATCAAGTAAACATATATGCTACTCATGAATATGCTCAACAGATCATAATGCTGGAACATACAAATCAGGTGTCAATATGCTGAAATCATCACTAGACAGCTGTCGGGAGGTGGGTTTTACGCCCCAGGCGAACCAGCAACAACTCCTTACTGTCACATGCATATGTAGGATAAGACACCACACTAATCATGTAAATGCCGGCCAGTATCCAGAACAGAAATCCATCTCACATCTACATACTAAACGGCACCTTGCGGGAATTCTACATCCGCGGAAAGCCATACTGCACCTCGCGGGGTCTTACTATGCCCGGCGGCAAGCAGAATATAAGTCGTAGGACCGGCCAATCCTACGCCTAGGGCCGTGTCCCCCCCTAGGAAGGGACTGGGCTCCGCCCACCCAGAAGGCTACTATGTGCACAAAGGTCGATGTTCAACCCCATCGACTATAGGTATCCTTCAGATACTGCCAAGCCATGCATAAATGCCATAATGCACCCTCCCAATACTCTACTAAAAAGGAGTATAATCAAGATTACCACTCACTCGATCATGACCCAATCATAAACTAACATCAGGGTCAGGAGTGAGGGTCAAGGAAGTGCAACACAACTCAATATACCACTAAAAAGGCTCTACAAATCTTTGAAATGGAGGAAATGAAATCAATTTACAAAAGAAGTTATTTCACAATTTGGAACCAATTTAATTACTCATAAAAGAGTATAATCAAGCTACGACTCACAAGTCTTTAAAATAGAGGAAATGAAATCAATTTACAAAAGAAATCATTTCACAATTCGGAATCAATTTGATTACTCATCAACCCCTCGTAATTCCTCTCAATGTTCCCTCAAATGCATGTACAGAATAATCAAGCATGGAGAATCAAGATTATAGAGGAATCTACTACAATATCAATCAATATGCTCAAGTGGAATCAATTCACACTTGGCGACATTCATGAAAATGAATTAAGAATGCTCATAGTGCAAGGTACATGACTCCCACTCACCTGCCAATCCGGCACGGCCTCGATACGCCTCTAGAATTCTACAACAGGCAGTGGGGAACTTCTTCCTCTCGTTCCCTAGCTTCTTGCCCAACTGTGACATGCATTTACCATACATTTAGTCTTATATCAAGGTCATAATCTACGTGCCAATTATAATATAGGGAACTTTAATTGATTCAACTCCTCCGTTTCCTAAATCTTTTCTTTTCTTTCTCTTTTTCTTCTTCTTCTCTTTTTCCCTCTCTCTGTGTTTCCACGCCTGAGACCTCCTCTCCCTCTCTGTCTCAATTCCCTCTTCTCAGCCAACCCACCGCCAGACAACCCCATTTAAGTCAAATCAAAGCACTATTCACCTTTGTTTAATATTATTAAATTCCCATTTTGCCCCTAACACTTCAATATATCTACAACTATGCCATTATCTTTTGATTCCTTCCAATTTTACCCCTTATATCAATTTTAAAGGACTATTCTATCCCTTTTTATATATAAAAAAAAAATTTTGGGGTTATTACAGTTTTATAACAATGATTTTTTTTTGTAATTCTCAAGACTATTCAAAAAATCTAAGATTAATAAATCTGATCTTTAAAGTGTCTCATTTAGTATAATCACTGTATCCTTGATTGAATGATTAATATCCTTACATAAAATTATCTCGAATTCTATTGATTAATGTTAACACGTCATTTTTAATCTGAGCATAAAAATATTCTAAAAGTATGAATATTAATTCCTTTGAACCATCTCCCATAAGTCAAATATAAAATCTTAATTAATCTAAAAGAAAATTGCCTATCTCTCTAAAACAAGATTATTTGTATTGAAAGCCGAATCATAACCAGAATTTTGATAGAAACAACTATTTAAAATAACTTGATTAAAACTTAACTGGTATATCTTATTGATAATTATTTTAAGCAAATAGAATCTAAGCTAAATTGCTTCTGAAAATAAAAAAAAAATTGGTTTGACTTTGATAAATCTTCCTATTGCCTCACATGGGTGTCCTTGAACCATATTATTTAATAAAATTATCTCTTTAGTTCAAGTGACTTGTGCTTGCTTATATTTAGACAATCTCTTGAGTAAAGTGACTTAATATTCAATTATTGTCATATCTTATGTTGAGTCATCTAGCTAAAGAAATATATTGTATGAATGTTTTGTATCTTGAAGAAACTAATGACTTTCCTTCAAGAAAGAAAAAGAGTTTATTAATGATACAGGATTTATGAGCAAGAAATTTCAACTTGAAGGACACCTTGATGAAAGATACAATAAACATTCCTTTGCAAACAAAAAAAAAGGAGAGAGATTTTCTTCAGCCAAGGGTGTAAAGAATCTAAAAGGTATTTGGCTTGAAGAATGCTAAATACACTGGTAATCTAAACTCTTCTCTTATGAGTTAGTTGAGCAAAATCAATAATCTGAAATTATATGGTAGCATGATTAAACCTTTAATTGCTGATCATCTTGATATCATGCTTTATTCTCATGCTAGTGATGATTGTTTCATGGTGTGATTAAATTGAAGTTTACTTTTTCCTATATAATGCATAACCATGAAATACACAAGTTGATGCCTCAAATCTCTAATTCAAAATAACTTGTGATAAGCTATGAATCATTGGGCATAATGAAAATGCTGTTTGCATGATATATATTTATATGCAGCATATTAGATTAATTCTTTATTCTGCTCTTTCATGTAACTACTTGAAAATAACAAAAAGAGAGAGAGATAAAGAAAAAGAAAATGAACATTGCTCCGAAGAAGTAAAAGCTAAGTAAATACTCCAATCTTAAGTAAAAGCAGCACAAGCATAATATATTCAGCATATTTGTGAGACTTGTGTGAACATTCTTTTGGAAGGGATAAAATCCGTAATTAATTATATTTAAATAGGGAGAGTTTGGAGTGAATATCTTGTTGCTAAAGAGAATAGTTTAACATTTCTACATTGCTCATTATAGGGATGGTGCCAATGGAGAGGCTAGTGGTAGTACCCGGCACTATTTGACCCAACTATTCGGTGCAGGGCATATTAGGGACGGCACAAGAGGGAGGCTAGTGGTAGTACCTCGTGCCCCTTCCAACTCCACCGGATAGGGAGCAAATAGAATATAGAGCATAGAAAAGTAAAACCGAAAAATAAATGAAGATAATCAAAATGTTCATTGAATGGTTAAAGAAAGAAATTAAAAATTTGGGGAATGAATGATAAATAAATAAAAATATATAAGAAGGTTGTGAAAAATCAAATGAAGTTTGAATCACTTGAAAACACACCTTAAGGATAAAATTAGTGCTAAATTGTATTTAAATAAAGGAAATTTTATTTGAAAAGAATTGATTTTGATCCATGACATGCTTGTTATGTTTTGCATATTTTGAATTATGTGTTTTCAATATTCAAATAGCAAAGATCTTTCCTAGATATAACTTGTAATGCTTTATGCCTATAAATTTTGATTGAAACATGTTATTACCAACAACAACATCATTTTGTTTTAATGAATATATTTTGAAAAATAAAAAAAATGTAATTTGAATTTGCAAATTAGGCAAAATGGATTGATTCTGACATATCTTTTATTTTGCCTAACATTAGTACATAATATCCTCCAATTTGTACCAAAATTCAATATGAATTACAAAGATTCTGGATGTGCTCTAATGTTCTTGAAATATGTGTCTTCAATCTTAATAATTTAAGATGAGCTACAATGTAGAAGATGCATATCTCAAATTATAATCCTGAAAGGCTCCTTGAAAATTTTTATGAAATTCAGAATCTGATGTTGTATAAAAGCTTAAACTTAATTTAAAAATGCCTCTATCATTGTATTTTTGTAACCTTCATTATATGCTTCAATGATTGCATCATTTTGGGGAATAACTCAATATGAATTTCTAGATAAAATTACAGCTTAAGAAAAATAGAATAATTCTGATGCCTTGATTGCTTGCCCTGATACGCATCTGAAACATATCATTTCTTATCTTCAAAGTGTACTAATATTGGTCTGAATGATGTGTCTTTTGATGATCTTGATTGCAAACAAATATTTTTTAATATATGATTTTATTTTGATATTGAAAAGATTTATTGTGCTTCATATATACATTGCTGAAAAACCTTGATTAAGAAATTGAGTTCTATAAATATATATACTTCAATGGTCATCTATATATTTTTTTTTTCCTCTCCTACATTGTTAAAGACTTTCATCAAAATATATATGTATATATATTATTAAAAGAGTGAATGATCTCAAGTCTAGAAATATTTCAGCTCACTCAAATGATTCTTAAAAGAAAGAAAATGTAAATGCTCTTGAAAGAATTTGAGCTTCAAATGAATCATTTTCTGATTAATATTTCAGTACATTTTCTCAAAGATTAAGAGGAAGCATAACTTGTTCTTAAAAGATTAAAAAGAGTGATTGCTATAAATTTTGAATAACTCTAGATCACTCTACATTCTTGATATCATAAAGGTTCAGTTTTATTCACGTTTATCATTAAAATCTGAAATTCAACTAAAGATAAGAGAAAGAATACTAAATGTAAAGTGGTATTAAACTTTGTGCTTCATTGAATATCTTTTGAAAGTTGGATTTTTATCTGTACTTAATTGGTAAATCACTTGTTTTGAAAACTAAGTGAAAAGGATTCCATTTGTCTTAGTATTGGAAATTTACTTTGGAATCTACTAATGAGCTCTTATTGGCTTGCACTATAGTGTTTCAATCATGAGCCAATTCATTTTAATTGATTTTGATGCTATGATCTTTAAAGGAGTAAAAGAAAGTCTTTAAGATAGGTTTAAAAGAACTTTCAATGCCCTGAATTTTATATATCCTACATTGCATAAATTCATGTCTTGGTATCTATGCTCCAATACTTTTATATCATGAAAGAACTTTGAAGTCATTAAGAATTAAGGATTCAACATAATCTTATATTTTTTGAGTATATAAGTTTTGATCTTTATCTGCTCTTATACTATACTCTAAAAATTAATTAGATTGCTCTCATGTTGCTATATACTTAATATATTAAAAAAAAAAGGAGGATATTGGATTTTCATTCGTGCTTTCTTTGAATATTATTCTTGATACTCCTTGAAATAACTTGAAAAAGATTCCATCTACACTTGATTTCAAAACTATCTTTGGAATCTACATTTAGAGATCACTTCTGGCTTATATTCTAAATATCTCATTCCTAAAGCCAAACACATAGAAATAAGATATCATTTTATTAGGGATCATGTGCAAAATGGAAACATATGAGCATATATGCACTGAAAAACAATTAGCCGACATATTCACAAAATCCTTGAGTGAAGATAGAGTCTGCACGCTAAGGAGGAAATTAGGCATATGTGATCCTTTTTATTGAAGAGATATAAAAGGGAGCAAGCAATCTCATGATACATTCCTCCCATTTCTAAAAACCCATAAAACATGAGTCAAACTTGTTATCTATAGATTCCTTACTCATGTATCATTGTCCCATAAAGAGTTTATAAGGATTGGAAGCAAGAAAAATATTTTAGAAGCAAAACGGAAGAGAAAAGAAAAATTCTGCACTTGGGTCAACCCAACCCAGAATAGGGTCGACCCAACGTTGAGTCGACCCAAGAAATTTCTTGAGTCGACCCAACGTCGGGACCCCACTGTTAAAAGAGGGACCCGTGAGCTATCTAGGGCACTGTTTACCCTTTGTCCTCTTCCGAAAACCCTATTTCCCACTCTCAATTAGAGTCTCCCTAGGCTGATCTTAGCATCTATATTTAGAGCCTAGGCTAGAAATCTAGTTCTCGTATGTATCTTGCCTTTTCTCATATATATCTTGCTTTTTCCCTTATGAATCTTGTCTTTCCCTTATATCTTTAAATCTTGATTGTGGAACATTGTACTTTTCATCATTTTGAGCATTAATATATGAAAATGTTCCTATTTTGATCAATGAAGTCTGAAGTTTGTTCTTTATTGCATCTTTTCCCATATATATGTTTTTGATGATAACAAAAAGGGGGAGAAGAGAAGGAAAGAGTATATAAAGGAGAAGAGAAGGAAAGAGTATATAAAGAGAAGAGAAGGAAAGAGTATATAAAGGGAGAAGAGGAAAGAGTATATAAAGGAGAAGAGAAGGAAAGAGTATATAAAAGAGAAGAGAAGGAAAGAGTATATAAAGGGAGAAGAAAAGAGTATATAAAGGGGGAGACGAAAAGATAGAGTATATAAAGGAGAAGAGAAGGAAAGAGTATATAAAAGAGAAGAGAAGGAAAGAGTATATAAAGGGAGAAGAAAAGAGTATATAAAGGGGGAGACGAAAAGATAGAGTATTCACTCTAAGAAAAGAAAGAGTATTTCATTTGAGAAGAAAGAGTATTACTTTTGTGAGAAAGAGTGAGTAAAGAAGTTATGAAAAGAAAAGAGAAATAAATGGGCAAACAAATTGAAAATCATATAAGAAAGCTTACATATCTAAGGGGGAGCAATTTGTAACAATGAAAATCATCAAATCAAAAATTTCTATCATAATTCAGAATTTGGCACATATAAATTCAGAATTTGGCACGCTCCTTTCTCACCTCGATACATAAGCTGAAACTCTTATTTTATCTCAAATTTTTGAAGTTTCATTGCTAATGAATTATAAATGAAAGGGGGAGCCATTCAAAAAAATCAAATTGGCAAATTTTGAATGATATAGGGGGAGATTTCACTTATATATATGAAAAGCTGAAATTCTGAAATTCAATCCCTTTTATAAACTGATTTTAAAGACAAGTATCAATAGGCTTATACTCTTTATTTTGTAATCATCAAAAAGGGGGAGATTGAGGATGATAGTGTTATTTTGATGATTAACAAGCAATTCTCTAGAGTATGCTATAAGTTAAAATTGATACTTCATTTATAAGTTCATTGCTCTCAGTACATTTGCTTAATTGGAAATATATATATGGTCTTGTTCATTTGGATGAAACTAACCTTGAGAATGCAGCAAAGTGTGGATTGAGTCGACCCATAGGTTGATTGGGTCGACCCCGGCACATCGAGGAATCATCTGGCACACTCCTGCAAAAACAGCACAAATGAACAGTGAGTTGGGTCGACCCAAGGTAAGCAAGAGTCGACCCAACCTCCAAAGAACCTCAAAATGCAAAGGAAGAATGCTCTCTGGATTTACTGAGAGGGTCGACCCAAGAAGAAGTTGAGTCGACCCAAGTAAACCTTGAGTCGACCCAAGGAAAGGTTGAGTCGACCCAAGTGAAGAAAGGCTGAAATTCAAGGCTCTGAATTTTCTGAAGCTGACCTTGGGTCGACCCAAAGAAAGGTTGGGTCGACCCAAGGCAACAGAAGGCTGAATTTCAAGTTTCTGTGTTTTCTGAGAGGGTCGACCCAAGAAATGGTTGAGTCGACCCAAGTAAAGGTTGGGTCGACCCAAGGACAGGTTGAGCCGACCCAAACACGGGCTGAACATAACGGGTAGTTGTGCAGAAATGCTTTTTGGACTCCCAACGGCTATAAACGGCTAGTTTCTTCAATCCAACGGTCAGAAAGGACTATTTGGAGGTTGGAGAAGTATTTAAGAGGGAGTATTCATCAGAGGAAGCAAGCTTTGGGGAAAATACATCAAGTGCATTCAAGAGAGAACCCTAGCAAGACAAGCTTCATCAAGAGCTTCATTCAAGAATCAAAGAAAGGGATTGAGCAGATTCAAAGAGGCATTAAGAGCTCCTTCCCCCATTGAAGAGTGAAGCTTCCTTGACCAAGAAGAGCAAAGCGACTTCAAAGCGATAATTTCTTTCTAACTCTTCTTGTTGTTCATATTGCTTTATATGCTCATCTAGGAGTTTAAATCTTTTCTTTTCATTTGTATAAACACTTTGTAAAGGTTCGTTGGTAAGCCCGCAAAACCAACAAAGGTTCGTTGGTAAGCCCGCAAAACCAACAAAGGTTTTTGGTGAACCCGGAAAACCAAAGTTGTATAGGTTCGTTGGTGAGCCCGCAAAACCAACAAGGTTCTTGGTGAGCCCGGAAAACCAAGTGTATAGGTTCGTTGGTGAGCCCGTAAAACCAACAAGGTTTTTGGATTGTGAGCCCGGAAAATAATCCAACTGTAATCCGCAAGATTATAGTGAATTCCCAAGGGTACGCTTGGGGAGTGGACGTAGGTGCTAAGGAGAGCACCGAACCACTATATATTGGTGTGTTTGCATTGTGTTTGTGCTTTCATTTTCTCTTGCTTTATCTTCTCTTCTTGCATTAGATTAACTCACTTAAATAACCTAAGAGAGCATCCATCGCACTTAATTAAGAAAGTTTTAAAAGTACCAAAAATTTAGAAGAAACCAATTCACCCCCCCCTCTTGGATTGTCACCTTGGGCAACATAGACTTTAACATTTTCATTGTTACAAATTGCTCCCCCTTAAATGTATATCCTTTCCTATTATAATGTTCAACTTGTTTGTCAACTTATTTCTCTTTCGTTGCTCAACTTATTTCTCTTTCCTTGCTTCTCCCCCTTTTTGTTATCATCAAATAGGTGCATGGGAATAGACACAATAATTAACAAACATTTCAGTTTCATTGATCAAAATGGAACATTGTAGTACAATAATGCCAAAACAAAACAAATACAATGTTCCTCAATCAAAGTACAAAGTACATGATCAACACAAAATACATATGAGAACTAGATACATATCCTAGGCTCTAATCATAATGCTAATATCAGCCTAGGGGGTATCTAATGGCTGTGATCTAGTCCTCATCCTCCTAGCATAAGTGGCGAGGGGAGGTCGAGCCTGATGAGACTGAGTCTGACGTGGAGCTCGGTGAGCTGGATGACTCTGTGCCGAAATCTCTGACTCAGCTGCCTGGGGCACAGATGGTCCATGAACCTCTCTCTCTCCGTAGAGCTCCTATCTGCTCTCTAAGATCGCTGATCTCAGCAGTCATAATATCCAATCTGCTCGTCAGTCCATCAGTGATAGTCCTCGCCTGAGCTAACATAAGCTCAGTCATCCTACTCTAAAACTCATCTGTGTATCTCGCAGGAACAGATGACGAAGGTCCAGCCTCTGAAGGTGCTGTAGGATGATCCGTAGGCTCCTCATCCTCAGGGATGGGGTCTCCAATCTCTGGTGCATCACCCTCTGGTGCATCACCCTGAATCCCAGCTCCAACACGTACCCACTGCCCGTTCACCTTCTCATAACCCATGCGAATAAGGGATCGTGCAGTGTATGTGTCAGTGAATAGTAGATGCCTGAAGATCTCTCCCTCAACTGATATATCATGCTGTCGGAAGATCAGGGTGAGTATCATACCATAAGGCAGGGAGACTCTGGAGTTGCATATGACCTTTCTCATCTGCCTGAGTATCATAGTCAAACCGCCTAGAGGGAAACTACCAATGACTGGACTGGATGTAAGATACCCCCAGCGAGAAGTACTACAATTGGATGGAGATTCAGGGGAATGCCCTGAATAATGTGCTCCATGAATCTGTCTGAGTATCATAGCCGGGAGATTCAGGGGAATGCCCTGAATAATGTGCTCCATGACAACCAGATCTCGCTCAGAAATGAGATCAAATCTCCCGCTCTTCGGAAATAAAATCGGACCTATGAAGTTGTGCAACAACCTCATTTCAGCTGAAAGAGAGCTTGCTATTACATTTTCAGAATAATCGAAGTCTTCATTCTCAAGAATCAACTGCAAGGCTCTCAACTTGTTTTCGGGCTTTTCTGGAGTTGCTCCTTCGCAGGGGAGATGAAGCAACTAACTCAAACTCTCTTCGGAAACTCTAACCCTTACTCCTCGAACTTCATATATAAGCCCTCCCATTCCAGTTTTCAGGAAGGCATAGAACTCACGGACCAATCCTGGGTAGATCACCACATCTAGGGAGCAAAGATACTCCCATCCTTGCCTTCGGATCCATTCCCCCAAACGGAACCCTTCTTGATCCAAAAACTCGGAGTGGATCCTTCTCCCCGTGGTAACCGGTCTCCCCGCAAATTTCGCAAGTTGGACTGAAGGGGAGGGAGGAGGAGGAGGCTCTACACGTGTCTCACCTTGTGGAGACACTGTAGAAGGCTCTGTAGCAGCCCTATCCGCACGGGTGATCCGTGAAACCCTCTCGGATCGCTTGGCTACGGCTCTCTTGGGTCTCATTTCTTCAAGATCTTGATGTAATCTACCGTTTGGAGATGATTGGAGGAGATTTGAGAGTGGGGAATAGGGTTTTCGGAAGAGGACAAAGTAAAAACAGTGCCCTAGATTGCTCACGGGTCCCCCTTTTAACAGTGGGGTCCCGTCGTTGGGTCGACCCTAGATTTTTCTTGGGTCGACTCAACGTTGGGTCGACCCTATTCTGGGTTGGGTCGACCCTAGTTCAGAAATTTTTCTTTCTCTTCCTTTTTCCTTTTTAAAAATTTTTCTTTCTTCCAATCCTTACAAATTCTTACTGGGACAATGATACATGAGTAAGGAATCTATAGATGACTAGTTTGACTAATGTTTCATGAATTTTTAGAAATGGGAGGAGTGTATCATGAGACTGCTTGCTCCCTTTTATATCTCCTCAATAAAAAGGATCACATATGCCTAATTCCTTCCTAAGCGTGCAAAATCTATCTTCACTCAAAGGTTTTGTGAATATGTCAGCTAATTGTTTCTCAGTACATACATGCTCAATACATATGTTTCCATTTTGCACATGATCTCTAATAAAATGATATCTTATTTCAATGTGTTTGGCTTTAGAGTGCTAAACCGGATTTTTAGTAAGGTTGATGGCACTAGTATTATCACACTTTATAGGAATGTTATCTAGTTTAACTCCATAGTCCTCTAGTTGTTGCTTAAGCCATAATACTTGAGCACAACAACTACCGGCAGCTATATATTCAGCTTCAGCCGTCGATAGTGCTACTGAATTCTGCTTTTTGCTAAACCATGATACTAAGTTATTTCCTAAAAATTGACATGTTCCACTAGTGCTCTTCCTATCTAATTTGCATCCAGCAAAATCTGCATCTGAGTAGGCAAGCAAATCTAGACAAGAGTCTCTTGAGTACCATAATCCTATGTTTGTAGTTCCTCTTAAATATCTAAGGATTCTTTTAACAGCACTTAAATGTGACTCCTTAAGATCTGATTGGTATCTAGCACATATTCCCACACTAAACACGATGTCTGGTCTACTAGCAGTAAGGTAGAGTAAGGATCCAATTAATCCTCTATAAAGCTTAATATCAATCCTTTTTCCTTTCTCATCTTTGTCTAGCTTACTAGTAGGATTCATTGGAGTGCCTACTCCCTTGTGATTTTCATTCCCAAACTTCTTTAATATTTCCCTTGTATATTTAGTTTGATGAATGAAGATACCTTCTTTAGTTTGCTTGATTTGTAATCCGAGAAAGAAACTTAGTTCTCCCATCAAACTCATCTCGAATTCTTCGTGCATTAAATTAGCAAACTCTTTGCAAAGATTATCATTTGTGGCACCAAGGATTATGTCATCTACATATATTTGTACCACTAGCAGATTTTCGTCTTTTCTTTTGAGAAAAAATGTTTTATCTACATTTTCTCTACTGAAGTCATTATTTAGTAGAAATTTGCTTAATCGATCATACCAAGCCCTAGGTGCTTGCTTCAATCCATATAATGCCTTATGTAGTCTAAACACATGATTTGGCAATTCATGATTCTCAAAACCAGGAGGTTGCTCTACATATACTTCTTCCTCTATAAAACCGTTTAAGAATGCACTTTTTACATCCATTTGATACAATTTGAAATCCATGAAACATGCAAAAGCTAGAAGTAATCTAATTGCCTCTAATCTAGCTACGGGAGCAAATATTTCATCAAAATCTATCCCTTCTTCTTGATTGTATCCCTTAGCTACAAGTCTAGCTTTATTTCTTATAACTACTCCATTTTCATCTAATTTATTTCTAAAGATCCATTTTGTTCCAATTACAGAGTTATGCTTTGGTCTCTCAGTTAATGTCCATACATTACTTTTTTTGAATTGATTTAATTCTTCTTGCATAGCATTTATCCAATTGGTATCTTTTTCAGCTTCTTCATAAGTCTTAGGTTCTAACTGTGAAACAAAAGCAAGATAATCATTTAAATTTCTAAGAGAGGATCGAGTTCTTACCCCTTGAGATGGATCACCAATGATTAAGTCTTTAGGGTGTCCATATGCATACCTCCATTCCTTTGGCAAGTCTTGAGATTGTGGTGGCACGCGATCATTTTCCTTATCTTGATTTGGCACGTCATCAAGATTTAATTTTTCAACGTTAATAATTCCTGCATCATCATCAAGGATATTTTCTTTCCTAGCAGACTCACTATCAGACTCATCAAATATGATATTAACTGACTCTTCAACTATAAGAGTTCTTTTATTAAACACTCTGTATGCCCTGCTAGATTGGAGTATCCTAAGAAGATACCTTCATCTGACTTGGCATCAAATTTACTTAGATCCTTCTTGCCATTGTTTAAAATAAAACATCTACATCCAAATACTCTAAGATATTTAGCGGTTGGTTTCTTATTCTTCCAAAGTTCATAAGGAGTTTTCTTAGTTATAGGTCGTATTAAAATCCGATTTAGAATATGGCAAGCAGTGCTTATAGCTTCAGCCCAAAAGTACTTTGGAAGATTTGACTCGCACAACATCGTGCGTGCCATTTCTGCCAAGGTCCTATTTTTCCTTTCAACAACCCCATTTTGTTGAGGCGTTCTAGGTGCTGAAAATTGATGTGAGATACCATTTTCATTACAAAATTCTTCAAAGTGTTGATTTTCAAATTCAGTTCCATGATCACTTCGAATTGCTATTAAGGTGAGCTTCTTTTCATTTATGATATAATTATAATGTTTCAAGAATGCTGAAAATGCTTCATTCTTATGTGCCAAAAATGAAATCCATGTATATCTTGAGAAATCATCTACTATAACTAGTCCATACTTCTTCCCTCCTAGACTCGCAGTTCTAGTGGGTCCAAATAGATCCATATGTATGAGTTCAAAAGGCCTAGTTGTTGATACTATATTCTTTGATTTGAAGGATGATTTTGTTTGTTTTCCTAATGAGCATGGTCCACAAATTTTGTCCTTTTCAAAGATCAATTTTGGCACATCTTTTATTAATTCCTTCTTGACTAGTTTTGATATTAATTCCATACTAGCATGTCCTAGTCTACGATGCCAAAGCCAACTTGTTTCATTTTTCTTTTCTTCATTAGTAATTAAACATAATCCATTTTTCTTGCCTAATTCATGAAGATCTACCATGTAAATATTTCTTTGCCTTTGTCCTATAAGTACAATGCTGTTATCTTTAGGATTTGTGATTATGCATACTGATGCTTCAAATGTGACTTTAAACCCTTTATCACAAAATTGACTTATGCTAAGTAGGTTATGTTTCAAACCATTAACTAATAAAATATTTTCTATGAAGGTAGATGGAGTAATGAAAATTTTACCCTTTCTAATGATATACCCTTTTCCATTGTCTCCATAGGTTACTACTCCACCCTTCTTAGACTCCAAGGTGACAAATTGGTCTACGTCACCGGTCATGTGTCTTGAACAGCCGCTATCTAGATACCATCGTTTATTCACCTTATTAGCTGCAAGACACCCCTGCAATCAAGATCAAGAATGAGTTTTAGGTACCCAAACTATGTTGGGTCCTTTAGGATTAGTACTTGATGTTCCTTTTTGAACCCAAACTTTCTTGGATTTAAGCTTATAATTATTACTCAATTTGTTGTAGCTAGACTTTCTATAGTTACATTCATATGCTTTATGTCCTAATTTATTGCAACAATGACAAGTAATATTTTTATTTTTAGCTTTTACAAATATGTTCTTTAAGTATTTTTGTTTCCTATTTGTTTTATATCCTAATCCAGCCTTATCATATACAGCTTTTTGACTATCAAGAATCATATTTAATTTGGTTGAGCTAAGTGTAAACTTGTCTACTGAGGATTTATATTTTTCAGCATCTTCTTTTAACTTGACATTTTCAGCAATTAGATTCTTGGTTTCATTTGTGAGTCTCCTACTTAATGTTTCATAGTTATGAGATAGTTTCAGCTTATCTTTGATAAGAGATTGATTTTCTTCTTTTAGAACTTTATTTTTATTGATGAGTTTTTTGTGTTCTTCCATGAGTTCTAAAAATGCATCATGTAATTCATCAACAGTAAAATCACATTCAAGTTCAGAATCTACCTCATCGTCATTGGCCATATGGCATATTTGGGCCATCTTTTGATGATCTTCCTCTTCTGAACTTGACTCCTCACTTTCACTCCATTCAGCCATGAAGTTCTTCTTCTTAAGTTTTCTTGCCATCCACTTTAATTCCGGGCAATCTATCTTATAATGCCTGGGCTTGTTACACTCATAACAAATTGGTGTTTCCTTTTTCTTTTCTTTGTCCTTACTATTTTCTTTGCTTGAGCTACCTTTGAAGAAGGGTTTCTTTTTATGAAATCTCTTCTTACCTGAGGATGATAATGTTATTTTGATGATTAACACAACCATTGAGGCTATATCAAATTAGAAATGCAAATTAACTTGATACATCATTGATAAATGGCACACCCTCGATACACTCATGATACATTAGGATTATATGGTCAAAACCACTCTCAAGATTGATAAACGACATAAAATTTGTAATAGAGAATGGTAGAAAGCTCAAGAATTCATTTTGACAAAGTTTCACGTTAAAAATACCTAAAAGGGTAATTCGGTAATTTCTACTGTTAAGGGTATGAAACTTTATTGTGCCATGCATCATAATTTGCTTGGAATATCATATTGTTGTTTCAATGAGTATAACTAACCTTCAAAGTGCAGAAAAACATGGTTAGAGTCGACTCCAATTAGTTTGGAGTCGACCCCGATACGTTTGGCACGCCTTTGGAACACTTGGCACAAAATAAGAGGGTCGACCCTAACTGAACTTGAGTCGACCTAACCTTGAGTCGACCCAACCTTGAGTCGACCCAAAAATAGTTGAGTCGACCCAAGTGAAGGAAGGCTGAAATACAAGGTTCTGTATTTTCTGAGAGGGCCGACCCAAGAAAAGCTTGAGCTGACCCAAGTCTGATGAACAGTGGTTTGGGTCGACCCAAGAAAAGTTTGGGTCGACCCAAGCACGGGCAGAAGCATAACGGCTAGTTGTGCAGAAGTGCTTTTTGGACTCCCAACGGCTATAAACGGCTAGTTTCTTCAATCCAACGGTCAGGAAGGACTATTTGGAGGTTGGAGAAGTATTTAAGAGGGAGTATTCATCAGAGGAAGTAAGCTTTGGAAAATACATCAAGTGCATTCAAGAGAGAACCCTAGCAAGGCAAGCTTCATTCAATTGCTTCATTCAAAGAGCCAAAAGGAAATGGTTGAGCAGATTCCAAGAGACATTAAGAGCTCCACCAACCCTTGAAGAGTGAAGCAATCGTGACAAAGAAGAGAAGAGCCTTATTAAAGGGATAACTATATTCTAAACTCTTCTTTGTAGCTCATAATTGTTTTATTTGCTCATTTAGGAGCTTTAGTTCCTTGTTCTTTATTCTTGTTGTAAGGTTTGTTGGTAAGTCCGTAAAACCAACATTGTAGGTTGTTGGTAAGCAAGTAAAACCAACGTAGATTGTTGGTAAGCCCGTAAAACCAACATAGGTTGTTGGTAAGCCCGTAAAACCAACGTAGGTTGTTGGTGAACCCGTAAAACCAATTGTGAAGGTTCGTTGGTGAGCCCGTAAAACCAACATAGGTTTTTGGTGATCCCGAAAAACCAAAGTGTAAAGGTTTTTGGATTGTGAGCCCGGAAAACAATCCAACTGTAATCCGCGGAATTATAGTGAATTTCCAAGGGGTCGCTTGGGGAGTGGACGTAGGTGCTTAGGAGAGCACCGAACCACTATATTTCTTGTGTGTTTGAATTGTGTATTGTCTTACTTTACTACAATTACTTACTCATCAATTAACTCGATTAAGGAATCAAAAAGTTAGAAAAACCAATTCACCCCCCCTCTTGGCTTGTCACCTTGGGCAACAAGTGGTATCAGAGCAGGTGCTCTATAATTCCTTGCCTTTTTGATTTTGACCTAACCGTCAAAGAGCCAAAGATCATGACAACTCAAATAGACAGTTTTTTAGGAGAGGGACAGTTAATTGATCGACCTCCACTATTTAATGGCATAAACTACACACATTGGAAAGCACGCATGCGCATTTTCATTCAAGCACATGACTATGATTTATGGAGTATCATAGTCAACGGGCTACACACAAACACTAATCATGATAAGAAAATGGCTCAGCAAAATGCAAAAGCCATGAATATTCTATATTGTGCATTAGATGATAGTGAACTTAATAGCATATCTTTTTGCATAACTGCTAAGGAAATCTGGAATATGCTTGAAGGTAAATATGAATGCACTAACATTTTTAGTGAATCTGAAACTAGCTCTGAAGAAGAAGAGCAGCAAACTGAAATTAAAAATTCTTGCTTTATGGCACATGAAGATAAGGTATGTATTGGAACACAAAGTGATTTCTCATTCCAAGATAAAGTACATGCTGAAACTCAATCTGATTTTTACATTTGATGAACTTCATGATGCTTTTTCTGATCTATACTTAGAATATAAGAAGCTTAGTTTAAAGAATAAAAAGCTAAATCAGAAAAATCTATCTCTTGCTGAAAGCTATGATATAACTCAGAAAAATAATAAATTACTGTCAGAAGACAATGAAAGGCTAACTAAAGAAGTTAACAAATTTAAGCCTATAGTTGAAAAATTTACTATCAGCTCTGAAAAACTAAACTTAATGATAAATAATCAAAAAGCTGAATTTGAAAAGGCTGGATTAGGATATCAATCTTGGTACACACAAAAATCCCTTAATGACATATGTGTTAAATCCTCCACTATCTATCATAAAACGGATTCTAATTTATCTGATGAACCTAATGAACAAAAACAAAAAATTAAAAATCCATCATCTACTTATATTAAATCGATGTTTGTTAAATTTAATAAGAGTATGCAGAAATACATTCCTTATAATCCTAAAATCTGCAAGCCTATGGACAAAATAGCTATTAAGAAAATATGGGTTCCAAAAGGAACAATAATAGCTAACCTACAAGGACCCAAAAGAGCTTGGGTTCCTAAGTTGAAAATCTGAATATTTTCTGTAGGTGTGTCTAGCACTCAAGGCTCCAACAAAAGATGTTGATTTAGACATTGGGTGCTCTAGACATATATTAAAGAATGAAACTTAAAATATACTTAAGAAAAGTAATTGAAATGAAAAGAATAATGAAATTAGTAATCCTTGCATCTCATCATTTTCTTTGCCTTAGTATCTAATTAAAACATAAATTGCAGGTATTAATCAATTTTGTGATATATGTAATATTTTTAAAAATATAATCAAATCACTTCATTTTATAGTATGCTTTACTTACTGCTGGATAAGTTGCTAAATGATTAATCAATTTATTAAGAATAACTCTATGAATTCTCTATATACTTGATTGAGAGTTTTTATCAATGGTATTATCTTTTATTGATCATAGACATGAGAATGTATACTTGGTATGCCTTTAAATATATGCACTATGAATACCAAGATTAAAGAAACCACTTTTGGCATATAAAATCAACTCATACTAGTATGTACTTAATCTCAAAAGACCTTGTCATTGGCTTACTTAAAGTAATTTCTACAAGGTCAAAGTTTGCTATGCATGTCATCTAGAAAAACAAACTAGAATCATTTCGAAATCTGAAAACATTGTTTCCACCTCTTAGTCTTTGAAAATTCTCCATAAGAACTTATTTGGATCTCTAGGATAGTGAGCCTAGGAGATAAGCTTCTTGACTTTGTAATTATGGATGATTTTTCAAAGCTAATGTTGGTTTTATTCTTGGCACTTAAATTGAAATATTTTCTGCTTTGGCACAAACTTACAAAAGGTTTCAAATGAAAAAGGTTTGCAAACTGTGAAAGTATCATGGCACAGTTTTGAAAACCAATTTGTTAATAAGGTTTACACAGAAAACGGTATTGAATACAATTGTTTTTGCACCAAGAATACTATTACATATAGGGGTTATAAAAATATAAAAATAGAACCTTTGTTGTGTAAGGACAATGCTTTGTGATAGCAGTTGATTAATGTTACATCACAGCTTGTCATATTATAAGGTTTCTATTAAATATATTTTTGAAGAAAACCCCATGTGAACTCATGAAAAAAAGAAAAATCAAATGTTGCACACTTTCATGTTTTTCAATTGTACATATTATGCTCTCAACAATGAAAGATATGCCAAATATGATAAAACAGTGTTTCTTTGGATATTACTCTCCAAGCAATGCATATAGAATATTCAATGAAAAGATACTAGTTGTAGAAATATCAATTCATACTATTCTTATTAAAACTAGATCCTTTATTGAGAATATAGTTTATCATTTTGATTCTATGTAACAATCTGAATTTTGATAGAAACAACTGTTTAAGATAATTTGATTAAAACTTAGCTAGCACGTCTTATTGATAATTATCTTAAGCAAATAGAATCTAAGCTAAATTGATTCTGAAAACAAAAAAAAATTGATTTGACCTTGATAAATCTTCCTATTGCCTCACATGCTTGTTCTTGAACCATCTTGGTTAATGAAACTATCTCTTTAGTTCAAGTGACATGTGCTTGCTTATATTTAGACAATCTCTTGAGTAAAGTGACTTAATATTCAATTATTGTCATATCTTATGTTGAGTCATCTAGTTAAGAAATATATTGTATGAATGTTTTGTATCTTGAAGAAACTAATGACTTTCCTTCAAGAAAGAAAAAGATTTTGTTAATGATACATGATTTATGAGCAAGAAATTTCAACTTGAAGGACACCTCGATGAAAGATACAATAAACATTCCCTTGCAAACAAAAAAAAAAGAGAGATTTTCTTCAGCCAAGGGTGTAAAGAATCTAAAAGGTATTTGGCTTGAAGAATGCTAAATGCACTGGTAATCTAAACCCTTCTCCTGTGAGTTAGTTGAGCAAAATCAATAGTCTGAAATTATATGGTAGCATGATTAAACCTTTAATTACTGATCATCTTGATATCATGCTTCATTCTCATGCTAATGATAATTGTTTCATGGTTTGCACAAACTAAAATATTTCTTTGCCTATATAATAACCATGAAATATACAAGTTTATGCTTAAAATTTTGATTTAAAATAACTTGTGAGAAGATATGAATCCTTGAGCATATTGAAAATGTTGTTTGCATGATATACATCTATATGATATACAAGATTATTTCTTTATTCTGCTCTTTCATGTAAATTACTTGAGAATAACAAAAAGAGAGAGAGATAAAGAAAAGAAAATGAACAATTATTCAAGGGAAGTAAAATCTAAGTAAAGGCAAATACTCCAATCTTTAGGAAAAGCAAAACAAGCATAATAAATTCAGCATATTTGTGAGACTTGTGTGAGCATTCTTTTGGAAAGGATAAAATCAGTGTAGAATTATATATAAATAGGGAGAGTTTATTTGAAAAGAATTAATTTTGAACCTTGACATGATTGCTCTTAATGTTTTAATACATGATGTTATGACTTAATGCATATTATGTTTTGCATGTCACATGATGTTTTGAAATATGTGTTTTCAATATTCAAATAACAAAGATCTTTCCTAAATATAACTTGTAATGCTTCATGTCTATAAAATTTGATTGAAACATGTTATTACCAACAACAACATCATTTTGTTTTAATGAATATATTTTGAAAAATAAAAGAAAAGAATAATTTGAATTTGCAAATTAGGCAAAATGAATTGATTCTGATTTATCTTTTATCTTGCCTAACATTAGTACATAATGTCCTCCAATTTGTACCAAAATTCAATATGAATTACAAAGATTCTGGATGTGCTCTAATGTTCTTGAAATATGTGTTTTCAATCTTAATAATTTAAGATGAGCTACAATGTAGAAGATGCATATCTCAAATTATAATCCTAAAAGCCTCCTTGAAAATTTTTATGAAATTCAGAATCTGATTTTGTATAAAAGCTTAAACTTAATTTAAAAATGCTTCTATCGTTGCATTTTTGTAACTTTCATTATATGCTTCAATGATTGCATCATGCTGGAGAATAATTTACTATGATTCTTAGATAAAAACTACAGCTTAAGAAAAATAGAATTAATTTTGATACCTTGGTTGTTTGCTCCGATACGCATCTGAAACATATCATTTTTTATCTTATAAGTGTACTGAAATTGGTCTAAATGATGCGTTTTTCAATAATCTTGATTGCGAACAAATGTTTCTAAACATATGATGTTATTTTGATATTAAAAAAATTTATCGTGCTTCATATATACATTGCTGAAAAACTATGACTAAGAAATTAATATTTTGAATATACACTCCTGCATTATTAAATGCTTCTATCATTAAAAAGAAAAGCTATTCTTAAGAAGAGAGTTAATGATCCTAAAGTTTAAAATATTTCAACTCACTCCAATAATTCTTATAGGAAAGAAAATGTAATTACTTTTGAAAGAAATTTGAGCTTCAAAAGAATTATTTTCTGATTAATATTTCTATACATATTTTTTAAAAAAAATTAAGAAGAAATATAATTATTCTTGAAAGATTAAAAAGAGTGATTGCTATAAATTTTTTTAAAAAAATTCTGGATCACTCTACATTCTTGATATTAAAGAAGAAAAGAAAGTTTAAAAGAAAATGCATCTTTTGAGGGGGAGCTTTAAATACTCAATCTCTTTATTGAAAATTATCTTCAAACTCTAAACTCTCAAATGGGATAATTAATTAAGGGGGAGAAAGAAAATTTCAGAGGGAGAGATCATTTAGAACTTAATCGTGTAAATTCACATCTAAAGATGAGACAACGAATACTAAATGTAAAGTGGTATTAAACTTTGTGCTTCATTGAATATCTTTTGAAAGTTGGATTTCCATCTATATTCATCGGTAAATCATTTATTTCTGAAAATTAGTTGAAAAGGATTCCATCTGTCTTAGTATCAAAAATTTATCTTGGAATCTACTTATGAGTTCTTATTGGGTTGCACTTTAGTGTTTCAATCCTGAACCAATCCATTTTAATTGATTTTGATGCTATGATCTTTAAAGGAGTAAAATAAAGTCTTTAAAAGAGCTCTAAAAGAACTTTCAAAGTCTTGAATTTTATGTATCCTACATTGCATAAATTCATGTTTTGGTATCTATGCCCCAATACTTTTATATCATGAAAGAACTTTGAAGTCATTAAGAATTAAGGATTCAACATAATCTTATATTTTTCGAGTATATAAGTTTTGATCTTTATCTGCTCTTATACTATACTCTGAAAATTAATTAGATTGCTCTCATTTTGCTATATACTTAATATATTTATAAAAAAAAAATGTTGGATTTTCATTCGTGCCTTCTTTGAATATTCTTCTTGATACTCCTTGAAATAACTTGAAAAAGATTCCATCTACACTTGATTTGAAAACTATCTTTGGAATCTATATTTAGAGATCTCTTCTGGCTCACATCTTAAATGTCTCATTTTTAAAGCCAAACTTTTCATCCTTGATTTTGATGTGATCCAATCATAATTTTAAAACTATAGTAATTGGCTCTGATCTATACTCATTATCTTGCCCTGACAGTATTGCCTTGAGTCACATAATTCATATTCTTGCAATAATTTGGCATGCACTGAATGAAATATTGTCTTGTGCTTAATATTTCATTATTTTGCAATCGTTTTGATATTGTCAAAAAGAAAAAGAAATATCTGAGTATATGCTCATAATGCTTTATGTTTTGAATTGAATATCAATCAGCTTAGATTGAAATATGTTGATTATGTTAAAGCTGATTAACTCTAAAGCATTATCATGAAGTATGTTCTTAAAGTATCTCCCAGATTTTGTATTTGTTTTGACTTACATTTGCTCTTTGTGGTAGTTTGTATTTCTTCTCTAAAACATAGTGCTTTTGGCATAGACAATGTTTCTCTTGAGTTATGATCTTTGTGATTGTCATTACAATGCTATCCATTTCATTGTTATTCATTCTTTTTGATGATAACAAAAAGGGGGAGAAAATATAAGGGAGAAACTAGAAGCAAATTCTATAAGAAAAACAGTATAGGGGAGAAAATATAATAGGGGAGAAAATATAAAAGGTATATATTGCATATTTAAGGGGGAGACATGTATTATACACTTAAGGGGGAGACATTTGACAAAGAGAAAATCTAAATCTGGCACATAATCATAGAGATTTTTCTTGCCTCGATTCATGACTTGAAACTCTTGCTTTGACACAAACTTTTGAAAATTTTGTCTTAATGAAATACAAGAGTAAGGGGGAGCAAAGCTAAAACTCATTTGGCATCCATTTGGATAGGATAGGGGGAGCTCTTGGTTCATTTATACAAACTCGAAATAAGACTACTTTGAAACTCTTGAACCAAAAGTACTTTATGAATGTTAAATCTAACTTTTCATATGAATTCCAATTTGCTTACACTTAATGTTTTGTAATCATCAAAAAGGGGGAGATTGAGGATGATAATGTTATTTTGATGATTAACACAACCATTGAGGCTATATCAAATTAGAAATGCAAATTAACTTGATACATCATTGATAAATGGCACACCCTCGATACACTCATGATACATTAGGATTATATGGTCAAAACCACTCTCAAGATTGATAAACGACATAAAATTTGTAATAGAGAATGGTAGAAAGCTCAAGAATTCATTTTGACAAAGTTTCACGTTAAAAATACCTAAAAGGGCAATTCGGTAATTTCAACTGTTAAGGGTATGAAACTTTATTGTGCCATGCATCATAATTTGCTTGGAATATCATATTGTTGTTTCAATGAGTATAACTAACCTTCAAAGTGCAGAAAAACATGGTTAGAGTCGACCCCAATTAGTTTGGAGTCGACCCCGATACGTTTGGCACGCCTTTGGAACACTTGGCACAAAGTAAGAGGGTCGACCCTAACCGACCTTGAGTAGACCCAACCTTGGGTCGACCCAACCTTGAGTCGACCCAAAAAGAGTTGAGTCGACCCAAGTGAAGGAAGGCTGAAATACAAGGTTCTGTATTTTCTAAGAGGGCCGACCCAAGAAAAGCTTGAGCTGACCCAAGTCTGATGAACAGTGGTTTGGGTCGACCCAAGAAAAGTTTGGGTCGACCCAAGCACGGGCAGAAGCATAACGGCTAGTTGTGCAGAAGTGCTTTTTGGACTCCCAACGGCTATAAACGGCTAGTTTCTTCAATCCATCGGTCAAGAAGGACTATTTTGAGGTTGGAGAAGTATTTAAGAGGGAGTATTCATCAGAGGAAGTAAGCTTTGGAAAATACATCAAGTGCATTCAAGAGAGAACCCTAGCAAGGCAAGCTTCATTCAATTGCTTCATTCAAAGAGCCAAAAGGAAGTGGTTGAGCAGATTCCAAGAGACATTAAGAGCTCCACCAACCCTTGAAGAGTGAAGCAATCGTGACAAAGAAGAGAAGAGCCTTATTAAAGGGATAACTATATTCTAAACTCTTCTTTGTAGCTCATAATTGTTTTATTTGCTCATTTAGGAGCTTTAGTTCCTTGTTCTTTATTCTTGTTGTAAGGTTTGTTGGTAAGCCCGTAAAACCAATATTGTAGGTTGTTGGTAAGCCCGTAAAACCAACGTAGGTTGTTGGTAAGCCCGTAAAACCAACATAGGTTGTTGGTAAGCCCGTAAAACCAACATAGGTTGTTGGTAAGCCCGTAAAACCAATGTAGGTTGTTGGTGAACCCGTAAAACCAATTGTGAAGGTTCGTTGGTGAGCCCGTAAAACCAACATAGGTTTTTGGTGATCCCGGAAAACCAAAGTGTAAAGGTTTTTGGATTGTGAGCCCGGAAAACAATCCAACTGTAATCCGCGGGATTATAGTGAATTCCCAAGGGGTCGCTTGGGGAGTGGACGTAGGTGCTTAGAAGAGCACCGAACCACTATATTTCTTGTGTGTTTGCATTGTGTATTGTTTTACTTTACTACAATTACTTACTCATCAATTAACTCGATTAAGGAATCAAAAAGTTAGAAAAACCAATTCACCCCCCCTCTTGGCTTGTCACCTTGGGCAACATTACCTCTCATAAATTTTCTGAATTTTCTTCCAAGCATAGCCATTCCTTCTTCATCAAATTCATCATCATCATCAGATTCTTCCGATTCAGTTTCTTGTTTTGGAGTGGTAGACTTTAGGGCAATGGTCTTTCTTCTCTTGACCTCATCTTCTGAATTTTGCCTCATGGTCAACTCATGGGTCATGAGTGATCCTAGAAGTTCCTCCAATTGCAGTGTATTGAGGTCTTTTGCTTCCTGAATTGCTGTTACCTTGGCCTCCCAAATTCTTGGTAGAGACCTGAGAATTTTTCGCACCAATTCAGAGTTAGTATAAGACTTTCCTAAACTCTTTAGCCCATTTATGATTTCAGTGAAACGAGTAAACATTTCAGTTATGGACTCAGTGGATTCCATTTTAAACAATTCATACTTATGTACTAATATGTTTATTTTTGACTCCTTAACTTGATTAGTTCCTTCATGTGTGACCTCAAGTTTATCCCAAATTTCTTTTGCAGAGATGCATGTAGATATTCTATTGAATTCACTTACATCTAGTGAACAGTAAAGTACATTAATCGCTTTAGCATTTAGTTGTGCTAGTTTTCTATCACTTTCATTCCAATCCATTTCTGGTATGGGTATAATAATGCCCTCTATACTAATTGTGGGTGTGTGAGGTCCTCTAGTTATAATATACCACAATTCATAGTCTAGAGCTTGAATGAATATCCTCATCCTAGCTTTTCAGTATGTGTAATTTGTGTCATTAAATAGAGGAGGTCTATTTGTGGATTGCCCCTCATGAAGGAAACATTTCCCGAGTTGTCCGATAAAATCGAACGCCAGGCATGAAAAATCAGTTTTAAAATTTTTTATTTTATTTATAATAATTATAAATATTAAATTTAACTTTTATGTAAAATTACCTCAAGCCCGTAGCGGAAGTTGGTCGAGGTAATTTGAATCTGGATCTGGATCTAGATCCCTGAAGGTAGCTCTGCAAGGCCTGGATCTGCAAGCCCTCTACTTCGCACGCACGTCAAGCTTCGCAAAAAGGTGGGATGATGTCTTTACTCGTGCAAAACAATCTTTTGCAAAAGGACCCTTGGAAGAAAGGAAAACTAGAAAAAGGACCTTCCTATTTCTTTCTTTCTTCTCTTTCTTTTTTTCTTCGGTTTCTTTCTCCCGTTTGTTCACAGCACGCCTAGGCCGAAGAGACACCCGTCTCTTGATCCTGATCACAGAGGAATGGAAGGGAGGAGAGGACGCCGGACCTGGGCCGAACTCCAAACCACCAGAGAAAGAGAAACTCCTTCCTCACTCTTCTTCTTCTTCACAGAATCAACCTATCTCTCTGTCTCACGTTTTCTTCCCAAGAAAATTTTTTCTCTCTCTCTCTTCGAGAGGAAACGGTGGCCTACAAATAGGCCAACGCTGAGAGGAGTTAAGAGGCGTAATGGTCTAGCATTATTGAATTCATTCATTATCAAATATGAATGAATTTGATAACGATTGTTTCAAAAACAACCGTGGAATAAAACAGTGATTAATGTCAATTATTGCCGGATTTCAAAAATCAAACTGGACTGGAATGTTGGCGGTTCAAAACCGCACATTCCGGTCCAGTCGGCCGTCTGGCCGGAGGCCGGTTGGCCGCGCAATCGCCGGTCGGAAGGGTTGCGGACGCGTGAAACAGAGAAGCTCTGTTTCATGCGTCCCAGGTGAGTCGCGGCTCACAAAAAAAAATGCTAAGGGTCCATGTGAAGGGAGTGGTCCACGGGTCCATGGGATTTATTCACGGTCAGCAACCACTCTAAATGGGAAAAGTCAACTTGTGATACAAATGGGTTAGCCCATTTGATCATAAGTTAGTCTATTTGGTTCTAAACCAAATTTGCAGCCCATTTGAATGAATTTTTGATCCGAAAAAATTCCACATGAGTCTGACTCATAGGAGATTCAATTGGGTCTAGTTTCGGCTCGATCCAAGTCGGACTTAGATCAGAACAAATACGAAATTAAATCCCAATTAAATCATGATCGAGCCCAATTACACTAATTTAGACCCAATCAAATCCAATCTCAACAATTGAGTCCTGATCAAGTTCAATTATATTAATTAAAGCTTGATTGACCCGAAATACAGACTTAATTAGTTGTTCATCCATGAAATTTAGCATGTACCTCATGTTCAGTGCTAGCTGAACATAGACAGAGCCAAATTCCAAATGACCCATAATTTAATTCTTAATTAAATTGGGTCAAGACCTTCCTACTTAGCTTGACTAATGTGCGTGACTCCGATAGGTTCGAACACTAAGCTGGTAGTACATGGACTACTCCATGCACTAATCGAGGTGACCATCTAGCAATGATACCCGACGTCCGGACAGGTCAAATATGCAAAGCAACATTCAAGAACCTAGACGTATGGTTGTTGCATAATTCATCCCTATGACCTTCGATGCTCAAGATGACCTCAGAGTGGACTGTCGAACTCTGGGTCCGGTCATTCATAGTGTATTTCAATTAATCAAATCAAGTGACTTATCACTTGGTTTACCCTGGCCAAGGTTTTACTGAATTGAAATACAGTGAGACATCAACTCCTAAAATCTGAAGCGGTCAATCCCATCTTGACTCATACACAGACTTCGTGAGTACTTGACTGCACCCAGCATCCTTCCAATCCCTGAATTAGAAATTCAGGTCATCCAGTGCCTAAGTACAGTGAGTTGCTTGCAAGTCACCGTGACAGTCTCAGGTCTAAGGGGTACTTATGCCCATACGTTTTACGAGCTAACTCCCGACAGTGGAGTGCTACGCAGGTGAGTCACTATTCAGTGACGATGTACTCCTACATCTCACCTGTATGCCATACAGTGTCTCCACACTCCTTGGTTTAAGAGGACAACCAACTAAAGCACACAACGACCTATACTTGACATAGCTATCGTCCAATTGACAGCTCGTCATTTGGTCGCGAACTGGTTTAAGGACTAAATGATAAAACCTCTTTTATCTACTAAATTAGTCCTAAGGACTTCATCACAATACACAGGAGTTCAATTTGAAGATGCAACACTTGTGATGAATGAAAAATTGCCAGAATAAATTTTTATTCATTTTAATAAAACATATACATAATTCAATTTCTTACAACTAATAAATTGGCTTTGGGACACAATTCCCAACAACTCCCATTTGGACTAAAACCAATTTGTACAGTATCTTATACCCATCTTCGATTTGTGATAATCGAACTCCTTTACAGAAAGGGCTTTAGTGAATGGGTCAGCTAGGTTCTCCTTTCCATCGATCTTCTGAAGATTGACGTCACCTCGTTCCACGATCTCTCGTACAAGGTGGTAGCGACGCAGAATGTGCTTGGTCCTGTGGTGAGACTTTGGCTCCTTTGCTTGTGCAATGGCTCCAGTATTGTCACAATACAAAAGAACTGGACCGTTGATTGAGGGAGCAACACCAAGTTGATTTACAAACTTCTTGATCCAAACAGCTTCCTTTGCCGCATCTGATGCAGCAACATACTCTGCTTCGCATACAGAATCGGCTACTGAATGCTGCTTGGAACTTTTCCAGCAGACTGCTCCTCCATTCAGGGTAAACACAAATCCAGACATACTCTTACTGTCATCATGGTCTGACTGAAAACTAGAGTCTGTAAACCCCACAAGTTTTAAGTCAGATTCTCCACAGATTAACCATTGGTCCTTAGTATTTCTTAAATACTTAAGGATGGTTTTCACCACCTTCCAATGGTTTTCACCCGGATCAGACTGATACCTACTCGCTACTGCTAGTGAGTAAGCAACATCCGGTCTTGTACATGTCATGGCGTACATAATAGAACCTACTGCAGAAGCATATGGGATTCTACTCATACGCTCTCTCTCTCTTCGGAAGTTGTCGGACAATCTTTCTTAGAGAGAAATTCCTTGGCCTATCGGAAGATAGCCCTTCTTGGAATTCTCCATGTTGAACCGCTTCAACATAGTGTCGATGTACGTGGATTGGGACAATCCAAGCAACCTCTTAGATCTATCTCTATAGATCTTCATCCCTAGGATGTAGGATGCTTCTCCCAAATCCTTCATGGAGAACTGTGATGACAACCAGAGTTTCACATTCTGTAATGCAGGAATGTCATTTCCAATTAAGAGAATGTCATCCACATACAAGACAAGGAATGTGATCACTGAACCGTTAGTCCACTTGTAGACACAAGGTTCTTCTTCGTTCTTAGCGAAGCCATACATTTTGATAGTTTTATCGAAACGTATGTTCCTGTTAGCATCCCACATATGCCAAGAAAATTTCGAAATAATTTTCAGATTGCAGCGGAAAAACATATGCGGGATCCGTTCATCGCATGAACATATTTTAAAACCAATCGTTTGTAGATAGATTAGAATTAAATTATTTTAAACTATTTTAAAATCATTAAGAAGATCAGATCTTCACCTTGTGCGGGTAGATGGTCTCCGCAAATCTGATTTACGTGGATTTGTAGAAGGTTCGATGGAAGCCGCACACGCGTCCGGCCTCTACAGGTATCCACACGAAGTACTGACTCGATCGAAGCCTTTGGATCTCACCGGGGTGCTAGCTCCCTTGCAGAGATGGCTATGGATGGCTGAAGTCCTCTCCTTTGAATCAACCTTTGATTGGCTTGAGAGGAAGAAGAAGAAGGATGGATTTAGGAAGAAGAAAACAAGACCCGCAGCCTTTCTCTTTTTCTTCCTTTTGGAACCAAGATGAAGAAGGAAGAGGGCGTCCCAAGCTTTTCTTTTTCTTCTCTTGATTGTGGCTCAAAGGAGGAAGATGGAGGAGGGTGCTCACGGCTGGAATGAGGAGAAAAACCTTCATTTTGGCCGAAATTCCATGCTCCCTTTTAATTAGTTAAGAGATAAGGATGAGTTCCTATTTTTTAGGAACTCATCTTTATCTCTTCTTTTGGCTAACAAGGAGGGGCGTGCGCCCCTCCTCTTTCTCCCACGCACACCCCAAGGGGAGGGGCGTGGGCCCCTCCCTCAAGTTTATTTAAATCTGCTATTTAAATAAATTAAAGGGGGTTTTAATTTGGATCCATTGCATGAGTCCAATCCTAGTCAAAATAGGATTTTTATGAACCCATTTCAATTTCCTCCAATTCCTAATCCAATTAGAATTTAATTGAGCCATGACTCTATTGAACTCTTCAATCCTAATCCAATTAGGAGTCATGAAATTAATTAGATTAAATTTAAAATTAATTAGGACTTAAGAAAATCCTAATCTAATCAGGACTTGTTCTATTTTCAGCCCTAAGACAATTTGGACTTTAGAAATCCTATTCCAAATAGGATTCTAATTTAATTTGAAATCCTAATCCAATTAGGACTCCAAAGATCCTACTCCAAGTAGGACTCATGATCAAGTCCAATTAATTAAATCTAATTAATTAAATTAAATTACAATCCGATTGCAATTATTCCTTCTTCTAGCCACTAACTCTTAGCGGGTTTTCATTTATCAATCTAATTGATTATTTGTGATTCCTAATCACATTCAACCATTGGATCGGTCAATACCTCTAATGTGTGTGACCCCATAGGTTCCATTCTGACTGGTAGTGAGATATATTATGATCTCTATCACAATATCATTGAAAACTCCTTTCAATGGGTTGAAACAATTCCAACTCAACTCACCAGGGATTATCGACCATCGAGATGATCCTTGTGAGTCTCACCATCCACCAGTGACACCTAGCAGTATGTAGTGGCCACCCAGCAGAATAGAATGATGAACCTCTAGGTGCAGCAATCGTATGATACAGTCCTTCTATCGTGGATCTCTACAGATCGGAGGTCATGGAAAACTCGTCAAACCCCGTCGTCTGTCATATGTCTAGATTTATTTGACTTGAGTTCGATAGTGAAAAACTCTTTCTCCACTTTATATTTCTGCCCTGGCCAAGGTCTTAGAACTCAGTCTAACAAATCACATAGGATCACTCCTCTTTTATCAAGGTCGATAGATTCCATGTAAGTGCATACCCTACTCCTACAGTGAACTTACTGCAGCCAATCTACACTACAAGGACCCATATGGCTAGAGACCATGTATACGTGTAGTCAAACTACAATAACCTCACTGTGAGTAGCCGAAGCACCGCAGGTCAAAGGACCAGTCATACTACTGCAACATCAAGCAAGTCACTGACGAGTGGATAGACATCCAAGTGACTTCTTGTCTTGGTCACGCTCAGTACCCTTGTTCTCTAACAAGCACCTGCACTATCACTTCAGTGTCCCTACACTGTGGACTCGAGTCTCGTCCATCCAGAAGAAAAGTGATCTGTGCACTGATCGGATCGATCACCGTCCTCGTGATGATCCATTGATCAGGAGCATTTAGAAATTAATCACCAATGATACATGGCTCAAATTCTCAACTCTTGAGAATATGTATCATCATCTTATTAATTCCTTGGACAATTCATAGACACATAAACAATATGAATGAAAAAGATGCCCATTTATTATTCAATAATAATAAAGTCAAGTACAAATTTATGTCCTAGAATTAATAATGTGTCCGCCAGATTGGCTTCTAGGGCATACATCTAACAATCTCCCACTTGCACTAAAGCCAATCAGACATATATCTAAGTCCCATCTTCTCAAGGTGGGCTTCTGTCTTCAGCTGATTTAACTGCTTAGTGAGCGGGTCTGCCACGTTGTCCGCGGAGTCTACTCTCTGCACCTCGACATATTTCTTCTCGAGGTATTCGCGTATGAGGTGAAAGCGCCGCTCTATGTGCTTGGACTTCTGATGAGACCTTGGCTCCTTAGCAAGAGCTATGGCGCCATTATTATCGCAGTAGAGTGTGATGGCATCCGATGGCATTACATCTAGCTCTGCAATGAATTTGTTGAACCAGAAGGCTTCCTTTGCAGCTTCAGAGGCGGCGATATACTCAGCTTCCATGGTAGAATCAGCAATGATTGGTTGTTTGGAACTCTTCCAATTTACCGTACCACCATTGCACAAGAACATATATCCAGATGTAGACTTTCTATCATCAATATCAGTCATAAAATCTGAATCTGTGTATCCTTCTACCTTTAACTCTGATGATCCTCCAAAAACCAAGAACAAATCTTTAGTTCTTCTCAAGTACTTAAGAATGTTCTTCACAGTTGTCCAGTGCTCTTCACCTGGATTCGACTGATATCTGCTAGTGACACTCACAGCAAGGGCTATATCAGGTCGTGTACACAGCATGGCATACATGAGGCTTCCTATTGCAGAAGCATAAGGAATCCTGCTCATGCGTTGAATCTCTTCAGATGTGTTGGGGCACATCTTTTTGGAGAGATGAATCCCATGCCTAAGGGGTAATAGACCCCTCTTGGAGTTTTCCATACTGAACCTCTTCAGTACCTCCTCTATGTACATCTTCTGTGATAGGCCAAGCAACCTCTTAGATCTATCTCTATAGATCTTAATCCCCAAAATGTAGGATGCTTCCCCAAGGTCTTTCATGGAGAACTCTTTTGACAACCAGACCTTGACCGAGGTTAGCATGGGAACATCATTCCCAATCAAGAGGATGTCATCCACGTACAGTACGAGGAACACGACAGCACTCCCACTAACCTTCTTGTAAACACACAGTTCCTCTTCGTTCTTGATGAAATCAAACGATTTGATTGCATCATTAAAACGAGTGTTCCAACTCCGAGATGCTTGCTTTAGTCCATAGATGGACCTTTGCAGCTTGCAGACCTTGTGATCACCATCACTGGAAGTGAAACCAAAAGGCTGCTCCATATAGATATCTTCATCAAGATATCCATTCAGGAAAGCAGTTTTCACATCCATCTGCCATATTTCATAATCATGAAATGCTGCAATGGCAAGCAATGTTCGAATGGATTTCAGCATGGCTACAGGTGAAAAGGTCTCCTGATAGTCAATGCCTTCGCGCTGATTATACCCTTTCGCTACTAGCCTTGCCTTATAGGTCTCTACCTTTCCATCCGAACCTATCTTCCTTTTATAGATCCATTTACATCCAATAGGTACTATACCTTCTAGTGGATCTACTAAGGTCCAAACTTGGTTGGAATACATGGAGTCTATTTCTGACTTCATGGCTTCCAGCCATTTCTCGGAATCGATATTAGATATCGCCTCGTTGTAGGTATTGGGATCTTGTATATATTCCCTATCTCCCATGAGGAACATTTCCTCTGTATCCTCTACTAGTATACCTAAGTATCTATCGGGAGGATGGGAGACCCTACTTGATCTACGAGGTGGAGGAGGTACAACGTGTACTGGCTCTATGTGAATAGGTTCTATAGGATCCATTACTTGTTGCTTTTCAGAGACTCTCTCTTCAAGCTCAATTTTCCTCCCACTGCCTCTATCAAGGATAAACTGTTTTTCCAAGAAGACGGCATGTCGGCTCACAAACACATTGTGATCCTCTGAGACGTAAAAATTGTATCCTAATGACTCTTTAGGATATCCAATCAAACGAGCACTTATGGTCCTAGGCTCTAACTTGTCCGCCTGCATTCTTTTGACATGGGCCGGACATCCCCAAATCTTGAGATGACCAAGACTCGGCTTCTTACCATGCCATATCTCATACGGTGTGGTAGGAACGGATTTAGAGGGAACTCTATTCAATAAATAAATCGCGGATAATAAGGCATCTCCCCAAAGAAACATAGGCAGATCTGTGAAGCTCATCATGGATCGGACCATATCCAATAGAGTCCGATTCCTCCTTTCTGACACCCCGTTGAGTTGAGGTGTACCCGGAGATATCCATTGTGAGACTATGCCATTCTCCTTGAGATAGTCCCGGAATTTCCCACTAAGGTATTCTCCTCCTCGATCTGATCGAAGAACCTTAAGGGTTTTTCCTGTCTGTTTTTCTACTTCATTTCTGAACTCTTTGAACTTTTCAAAAGACTCAGATTTGTATCTCATAAGATACACATACCCATATCGTGAATAGTCATCGGTAAAGGTAATGAAGTATGAATAACGACCCCTGGCTAGCACATTGAATGGGCCACACACATCAGTGTGTACCAGGGTAAGTATTTCAGTGGTCCTCTCCCCATGTCCTACAAAGGGTAATCTAGCCATTTTTCCTTGAAGACAGGACTCACAAAATGGATATGACTCGAAGTCAATGGGCCAAGAAGCCCATCTTTCTCCATTTTGTTCATTCTGTCCTCTCCAATATGGCCAAGCCTGAGGTGCCACAAATACTTCTAGTTTATCTCTTCTCTGAATCTTTTAGATCCTATGGCACTCACTACTTGCTCAGACACATTCACAGACACATTAATATGCAAGTGATAGAGACTATCAATCATGAAACCACGTGCAACTAATTTATTTCTGAAATAAATAGAACAGCAGTCTTTGTCAAAGGTCAAAACATGACCATCCTGTGCTAAACACGAAACAGAAATCAAATTCCTGCTAGCAGCAGGGACATAATAACAGTCTCTAAGCAATAAACTAAATCCAGACGGTAATTGCAGAGGGTAGGTGCCCACAGCTACAGCAGCAACTCTTGCCCCGTTGCCAACCCGAAGGGTCACTGCACCTTCCGCCAGCCTCCTACTTTCCTTTAGACCCCGCATAGTAGTGCACAAATGAGCACTAGAACCAGAATCTATAACCCAACTAGAAGTAGAAGAAACCGTAAGGTTAGTTTCAATCACGAGCAAGTCTAGCATACCTTCAGAAGGTGTGTCCCTTTTGTTCTTCAAGCTCTCGAGGTATGAAGGGCAGTTCCTTTTCCAGTGGCCGTCGACGTTGCAGTGGAAATATTTTCCTTTGTCATTAGCCCTTTTCTTGTGAACTTCCTTCTTAGGCTTCTTGTCTTTCTTTTGCTTCTTAGCAGGCTTCTTTTTCTTCCAAGTAGACTTTCTCTTGGAACCAGAAGTCAGCTCAGCAGCCAGAATAGAGCCCCTTGAACCTTTCAAGGCCCCTTCAGCAGTTACCAACATATTCAACAATTCGGTCTTTGTGCATTCAATTTTATTCATATGGTAGTTTACTATAAACTGACCAAATGAATCAGGAAGGGATTGCAGGATCAGATCTATCTGCAGTTCCTTATGCATGGACATACCGAGCTTCTCAAGCTCCTCGAGGTCCTTGATCATAGTCAGACAATGATCATGGACAGACTGCCCCTCACGCATCTTTGCCTTGAAGAGCCTCTTGGACACTTCAAAGCGTGCAGTGCGGCTCTGCTCACCATACAACTCTTGCAGGTGAGCCAGTATTTCCCTAGCAGTCTTTATGTTCTCATGCTGGCATTTAAGTTCGTTAGTCATGGATGCCATGATATAGCACTTGACCCTAATGTCGTCATCAGTCCACTTCTGATGCGTCTCACGCTGATCATCAGTAGGACGTGCTGGTAGCCTAGGGATATCATTCTCGAGCACATACCCTATTTTCTCACAATTCAGAACGATTTTAAGGTTTCTAAGCCAGTCTTTATAGTTGGTTCCGGTCAGTCTGTTGGTCTCAAGGATTTGGGTCAAAGGGTTTGAAGCTGACATTGTGATCTGTAGAGAGTAAAGATTCTAGTTAGACTTTGTACTTGAACTTAATTTGTTCTAGGGACTTTTAAAACAAATATGCTCCCACTATTTTCTCGAATCCCTCATACTCCCCTGATGGAGAAACGAAAACCCTACGCGACTAGGATTTTTAGTGGGTACTGCGGTCTCACCGATTTACATGCCGCCTCACCTAACAGTTATTGGTGACATATAAATGGATGAGTGTACAACTCTTGTACAATGCTTCTCAAGCATATTGCAGTGGTACTTGGTCTCTAAGTGATGAAGACCTCACCTAACAGTTATTGGTCCCATTACTTAGTTAAGTCAGACCCACCGTATAACCGCGGAAATAAAGTCGTCATTGGGTCCTCACCTAACAGTTATTGGTGCCCAACCCCACCTTTACCCCACAACATCTCATGTCTAATAGAGAGGTCCAGTCCCCCGATGCAACTTGCCCACTGTGTCCAGCCGAGACAAATCAACACCGAAAAGACCTTAGCAGCTCTACTACGGTGGAAGACCTATGGACTTAATATTGCATAATCAAGTCTTAGTGTTTGCAATTTGAGTTCTTCATAAGAGGTAATCGAACAATTGGCCAGGTAAGCAGGTGGGAGGCTCCCCTTACTCAGTGAGTAAGGTCCTAATTAAGTAACCACCTTATAGGCTTGCCTAGACACCAATTAGATCAATTAATCTAATATGACTAACTCATGTTGGTTCACCCTCGACTGATTAGGGAGGTTTCGATTTAGGTCTCACTCGATCGCGTATTCACATCTCATGCAAATATAAGTCTACCCGCATAATCATAAGCATTAAACATCCAGGCATTTATCAAAAATAAAATTAAATGGTGATGATCATGGATCCAGGATGGGGTCATTTTACAAGCACATGCACGTCAATTGGTTTGATCGTCTTCAACTCTTGACTCGATCTTGATCCTCTAGGTCCAATTGTGATCAACTCCTTGATCCATCTTCAATCAACCCTTGATCTTGATCCGCGCATGTTGAGCTTGTTGATGTACATATCGATCAACCATCGACGTGCAACACACATCACAGATTGCATCCCAGATTGCTTTAAAAATTAAATAAAAATAAAAATAAAATTACAACCCTTTTCATTGAGACACGCAGGTCTCTAATACATAAATTTAAGATGCACGCAGGCATCTAAAAATTAAAATTACATGCATCACAGAACATCGCAGAACATTTCAGCACATTTAAAGGGTCCATCCATGATCATCACCATACGCATCACATGCATAAAAAAAATTATTTTCAGATCTGTAATTTAACTGATTATATCATCTCATGACTTGCTGATCATGCATGATTTGATTCTAAACATTTGTAATCACATTATTAATGCATTAGAATCATTAATCTAAGCATCCATTAATTAGTATGCAGAAAAAACAGCAAGCTGAAAATTCTGCATACTTAATTTTCAGCAAGCATAATCCCTTAAATTTCAGATCTAAAATGCCTTCAAAAATTTAATTCTAATCTTAATCTACATAACCATGGCTCTGATACCACTGTTAGCATCCCACATATGCTATGAAAATTTCGAAATAATTTTCAGATTGCAGCGGAAAAACATATGCGGGATCCGTTCATCGCATGAATGTATTTTAAAACCAATCGTTTGTAGATAGATTAGAATTAAATTATTTTAAACTATTTTAAAATCATTAAGAAGATCAGATCTTCACCTTGTGCGGGTAGATGGTCTCCGCAAATCTGATTCACGTGGATTTGTAGAAGGTTCGATGGAAGCCGCACACGCATCCGGCCTCTACAGGTATCCACACGAAATACTGACTCGATCGAAGCCTTTGGATCTCACCGGGGTGCTAGCTCCCTTGCAGAGATGGCTATGGATGGCTGAAGTCCTCTCCTTTGAATCAACCTTTGATTGGCTTGAGAGGAAGAAGAAGAAGGATGGATTTAGGAAGAAGAAAACAAGACCCGCAGCCTTTCTCTTTTTCTTCCTTTTGGAACCAAGATGAAGAAGGAAGAGGGCGTCCCAAGCTTTTCTTTTTCTTCTCTTGATTGTGGCTCAAAGGAGGAAGATGGAGGAGGGTGCTCACGGCTGGAATGAGGAGAAAAACCTTCATTTTGGCCGAAATTCCATGCTCCCTTTTAATTAGTTAAGAGATAAGGATGAGTTCCTATTTTTTAGGAACTCATCTTTATCTCTTCTTTTGGCTAACAAGGAGGGGCGTGCGCCCCTCCTCTTTCTCCCACGCACACCCCAAGGGGAGGGGCGTGGGCCCCTCCCTCAAGTTCATTTAAATCTGCTATTTAAATAAATTAAAGGGGGTTTTAATTTGGATCCATTGCATGAGTCCAATCCTAGTCAAAATAGGATTTTTGTGAACCCATTTCAATTTCCTCCAATTTCTAATCCAATTAGAATTTAATTGAGCCATGACTCTATTGAACTCTTCAATCCTAATCCAATTAGGAGTCATGAAATTAATTAGATTAAATTTAAAATTAATTAGGACTTAAGAAAATCCTAATCTAATCAGGACTTGTTCTATTTTCAGCCCTAAGACAATTTGGACTTTAGAAATCCTATTCCAAATAGGATTCTAATTTAATTTGAAATCCTAATCCAATTAGGACTCCAAAGATCCTACTCTAAGTAGGACTCATGATCAAGTCCAATTAATTAAATCTAATTAATTAAATTAAATTACAATCCGATTGCAATTATTCCTTCTTCTAGCCACTAACTCTTAGCGGGTTTTCATTTATCAATCTAATTGATTATTTGTGATTCCTAATCACATTCAACCATTGGATCGGTCAATACCTCTAATGTGTGTGACCCCATAGGTTCCATTCTGACTGGTAGTGAGATATATTATGATCTCTATCACAATATCATTGAAAACTCCTTTCAATGGGTTGAAACAATTCCAACTCAACTCACCAGGGATTATCGACCATCGAGATGATCCCTGTGAGTCTCACCATCCACCAGTGACACCTAGCAGTATGTAGTGGCCACCCAGCAGAATAGAATGATGAACCTCTAGGTGCAGCAATCGTATGATACAGTCCTTCTATCGTGGATCCCTACAGATCGGAGGTCATGGAAAACTCGTCAAACCCCGTCGTCTGTCATATGTCTAGATTTATTTGACTTGAGTTCGATAGTGAAAAACTCTTTCTCCACTTTATATTTCTGCCCTGGCCAAGGTCTTAGAACTCAGTCTAACAAATCACATAGGATCACTCCTCTTCTATCAAGGTCGATAGATTCCATGTAAGTGCATACCCTACTCCTACAGTGAACTTACTGCAGCCAATCTACACTACAAGGACCCATATGGCTAGAGACCATGTATACGTGTAGTCAAACTACAATAACCTCACTATGAGTAGCCGAAGCACCGCAGGTCAAAGGACCAGTCATACTACTGCAACATCAAGCAAGTCACTGACGAGTGGATAGACATCCAAGTGACTTCTTGTCTTGGTCACGCTTAGTACCCTTATTCTCTAACAAGCACCTGCACTATCACTTCAGTGTCCCTACACTGTGGACTCGAGTCTCGTCCATCCAGAAGAAAAGTGATCTGTGCACTGATCGGATCGATCACCGTCCTCGTGATGATCCATTGATCAGGAGCATTTAGAAATTAATCACCAATGATACATGGCTCAAATTCTCAACTCTTGAGAATATGTATTATCATCTTATTAATTCCTTGGACGATTCATAGACACATAAACAATATGAATGAAAAAGATGCCCATTTATTATTCAATAATAATAAAGTCAAGTACAAATTTATGTCCTAGAATTAATAATGTGTCCGCCAGATTGGCTTCTAGGGCATACATCTAACAGTTTCAACTTCGAGAAGCTTGCTTAAGTCCATAAATAGACTTTTGTAGCTTGCATACTTTGGACTCGTCTGTGGATGTGAAACCCTCAGGTTGTATCATATACACCTCTTCTCCCAGCTCTCCATTTAGAAAAGCTGTTTTCACATCCATTTGCCAGATTTCATAATCCATATATGCTGCAATAGCAAGCATGATCCGAATAGATTTTAGCATTGCCACAGGGGAAAAAGTCTCGTCATAGTCGATGCCATAACGTTGACGATACCCCTTGGCAACCAGACGGGCTTTATAGGTCTCCACCTTTCTGTCTGCGCCTCTCTTTCTTTTGAAGATCCATTTGCATCCTATGGGTTTTATCCCTTCGGGTGGATCAACTAGTGTCCATACACTATTGATTTCCATGGATTCCATTTCGGATCTCATGGCGTTAAGCCATAACTCAGAGTCGGACCTCTGCATAGCATCCATATAGGTGATCGGATCCTCATTGTTCTCATCGAGCTCAATGGGATCTGCGTCTTGAACCAAGAAACCATAGTATCTATCCACTTGACGCAGTACTCTACCTGATCGCCTTAATGGTGCTTCTACATTGGGCTCCGGGTTTGATCTAATTGAATCCGGTTCTGTGGGTTCAGTAGATTGTGTTAAATCTTCCACCTGCTGAACTTCACTAAGTTCAACCTTAGAGGCAACAATTCCTTCACTAAGGAATTCCCTTTCCAAAAAGGTTGTCTTAAGTCCTACGAACACCTTTTGTTCATTAGGAAGGTAGAAGTAATAACTCCTAGTTTCCTTGGGGTACCCTACAAAATAACACTTATCGGACCTAGGACCAAGTTTGTCAGTTTGAGAACGTTTAACATAAGCCGGACATCCCCAAACCCTAAGGTATGAAAGTGTCGGCTTACGCCCAGTCCATATCTCATATGGAGTCTTCTCAACAGACTTACTTGGAACCTTATTTAGTATTATACACGCAGACTCTAAAGCATAACCCCAAAAAGATAGAGGCAGACTAGTAAACCCCATCATGGATCGAACCATGTCTAACAGAGTTCGATTCCTCCTTTTGGATACACCATTGTGCTGAGGTGTTCCTGGAGGGGTCCATTGTGAGAGAATCCCATTCTCCTCTAGATAAGTCAAGAAATCACCGGAAAGGTATTCTCCTCCTCGGTCTGACCGAAGGATCTTAATACTCTTTCCAGTCTGTTTTTCTACTTCATTACGAAATCGTTTGAACATTTCAAATGATTCCGACTTATGCTTCATCAGATAGACATACCCATACCTGGATAGGTCATCTGTGAAGGTTATGAAGTAGGCATAACCACCTTTGGCACTTACGTTCATAGGTCCACATACATCAGTATGTATGAGGCCAAGAACATCGCTGGCTCGTTCACCCTTTCCAGAAAAAGGTGACTTGGTCATCTTACCCAGAAGACAGGATTCACAAGTTGGCAATGGTTCACAATCATTGATTTCTAAAATGCCCTGTTGGGCTAACCTGTTTATCCTGTTTTTATTTATGTGACCTAGCCGGCAATGCCATAAATAGGCTTCATTGACATTATCTAACTTAGGGCGTTTATTAGAGGTGTACATTACATTCACAGGCAGTGATAGAGTATAAATGCCATATTTCAATTGTCCACGAAAAATTTTAATACCATTCAAAATGATATCACAAAAATTTTCTTTTATTGATAAGCAATAACCATTTTTGGCCAAAAGGCCTACAGAGATGACATTCATTAAAAATGTTGGACAATAATGACAATCATCTAATATGACTACTCTAGATTCAAAAACAAGCTCAATGACTCCTAAAGCTAGGACTGGAACTGATCTTCCATCTCCAACGTTCAGGAATCTTTCGCCACTTTTGAATCTTCTACTAACTTGAAGTCCCTGCAATGAATTGCAAATATTAATTGGACTTCCGGTATCCAATACCCAAGCAGTAGAATCATAAATAGAAAAATTACAAGGTGTTATCATATAATTACCTTGTGCAGCAACTGTTTGCTGCTTTTTATTCTTAGGCCTGTTTGGATCAAGGGACGCTATGTAAGCCGGACAGTTCCGCTTCCAATGACCCATCTTCTTACAGAAGAAGCACTCTGCCTTGCTCTTATCGGCTTTACGCTTCTTAGTCTGGCTGGGCTTAGAGACCCCAGCACGAGCTTTTTGCACCTTCTTCTTCTTTCCTTTCTTAAAGGAAGAAAGTCCTGTAGAAGTCCCACCTACCACATTCACCGACTCCTTTTTGAGTTAGTGATCCTTCTCATAGGTCTGCAGTAAACCTAGCAAACCATGATAGGATACTTCAGGTTTAGTCATTCTATAATGACTAAGGAAGGTCAGGTAGGACTTGGGAAGTGAGTTCAAAATGGCGTCCTTGCCCAATTGCTCGTGCAAAGGAAAGCCAAGTTTACTTAGGCGATCGATTTGTTCGACCATATACAATACATGATCGGTGACCGATGCCCCTTCCCTCATGCGGGCATTGAATATAGCGCAGGAGGTCTTATGTCGTTCAACATCATCAGGTGTGCCGAAAGACTCCTTCAACATTTGAAGGATTTCCACTGGCTGCGCTTCTTCGAATTTACGACTAAACTCGTCATTCATCGAGGCCCTCATGATGCAACGCACTGTAGTGCGATCGTTGAGCCACTTCTGATAAGCGTCTCTGATTGCACGTGGTGCATTGGCTGCAGGTTCCTCAGGTGCAGTTATCACATACAGGATCCGCTCATGCTCTAATACTATTTTCATCTTTCGATACCAGCTATCGAAGTTAGGTCCATTAAGCTTATCATTGTCTAATAGTGTTCGGATGGACAATGAGTTAGCCATATCTGAAAAATAAAGGAAAAACCCAACTAATCAGTATATGATTTATTTAATCCTAAAGACTTGGACTTTAGTCAAAAGTTTTCTCCCACTATTTTAATCGAATTAATAGCCTCTACCTTTAATTCGAGGAATTACTTTAATTCCCTAGTGAGTACTAGAATCCGCATAGACTGCATACGGGCCCGAGGAAGGCTCGGCCAACCCATTTGCATCTAAGGGTAGGTCTATTACCAATTGTTTCTCTAACCAATTTCTAGTAATCAATTTTGCCCTAGGTGGTAATCAGTAGGCGGAGGCCTCCACTGAAGATCCTGGTTAGGTCCAACCATTAATGAACTAACTCGATGACACTACCTAATGTATGATCAGGCCCGAGGAAGGCTCGGCCAACCTAATCACAATTAGATAGCTCAAAAAGCTATCATATAACGAAGGATAATTCCAGTATTCAGAGGAACACCAGACGGAAGCGTCCTGCATGTTCAACTGTAATATTGGACCCATTATCATTCACCTTAATGGGAGGCTATGATCTAGTTATCTATATAACTTTATCATTTTAAGGACCTAATAATTTAGAGGATTTTAAATGATATGTAACACTGACCGATAATTCTAAATCCTCCCACTGACTTCACCAAATCATATAGAGGACTAGCTCTTATTGGTCTATTAGACACCTAAATCAGTCACACTGATTTTTCTTAATGGCATGGGTGAGTGCCAAGTCTCAAGGTACCTTAATCAAAACTTGATCGACCAAATTGGCCAGGTAAGAGAGATCATGGGAGGGTTACGCCATTAACCTCTTTCCTAGACACCAACTATGTTGGCCAGGTAAGAGGTAGCCCCAATTAAAAACCATGATCAAATGCCGACTTACCTTAGACACCAATTGGTTTATCAAATTGATTTAGGTTATCCTTGGGAACTCGGGCTCGACCACTAAGCCACAATCAGATCCAATTGAAATGTTTGGATATGATAAACTACAACTATTGAGTTTGATCATTTTATAAATCTTGATTTAGTCTAGTTCAACTATTGATTAGATTAAATCATGTTTCTTAAGTTAGTCCATTTCAATTTGATTTCATGATTAGGTCTAACCTAGTCAACTAATCTGATTGTGCTAACCCATCCCCAAATTCCATGTTCAAATTTAAATTTTAATTCGAATTTCAAATTTTGAATTTTAAATCTTTATTTGAAATTCAAATTTTAAATTTTAAATTCAACATTTAATTCTTTATTAAATGCATTATGATCATGGATTCAAGGTGTCAATTTATTCCAAATATAAACAATTTATATTTAAATTTTGTGGCCATAATAAATTTAAAACTGAAATTTCATAAACATCAATTATGCATAATTTCACAAAAATAAACTATTTATTTTATGATACAAATTTATCTCAATTTTGTGCTAGGACAACCTTTTCACTATAAGGGGTTAACCTTATAGCAGGACAACCTTATAATTCAGCACAAGATTGATATTTTATCAATAAATCTAGATCTAATCTAAATTTAAAAATTAAATCATGCATAATTCTAGATATTATAGGCCAATTCCATCGGCCAACCTGGCTCTGATACCAATTGAAGGAAACATTTCCCGAGTTGTCCGATAAAATCGAACGCCAGGCATGAAAAATCAGTTTTAAAATTTTTTATTTTATTTATAATAATTATAAATATTAAATTTACCTTTTATGTAAAATTACCTCAAGCCCGTAGCGGAAGTTGGTCGAGGTAATTTGAATCTGGATCTGGATCTAGATCCCTGAAGGTAGCTCTGCAAGGCCTGGATCTGCAAGCCCTCTACTTCGCACGCACGTCAAGCTTCGCAAAAAGGTTGGATGCTGTCTTTACTCGTGCAAAACAATCTTTTGCAAAAGGACCCTTGGAAGAAAGGAAAACTAGAAAAAGGACCTTCCTATTTCTTTCTTTCTTCTCTTTCTTTCTTTCTTCGGTTTCTTTCTCCCGTTTGTTCACAGCACACCTAGGCCGAAGAGACACCCGTCTCTTGATCCTGATCACAGAGGAATGGAAGGGAGGAGAGGACGCCGGACCTGGGCCGAATTCCAAACCACCAGAGAGAGAGAAACTCCTTCCTCACTCTTCTTCTTCTTCACAGAATCAACCTATCTCTCTGTCTCACATTTTCTTCCCAAGAAAATTTTTTCTCTCTCTCTCTTCGAGAGAAAACGGTGGCCTACAAATAGGCCAACGCTGAGAGGAGTTAAGAGGCGTAATGGTCTAGCGTTATTGAATTCATTCATTATCAAATATGAATGAATTTGATAACGATTGTTTCAAAAACAACCGTGGAATAAAACAGTGATTAATGTCAATTATTGCCGGATTTCAAAAATCAAACTGGACTGGAATGTTGGCGGTTCAAAACCGCACATTCCGGTCCAGTCGGCCGTCTGGCCGGAGGCCGGTTGGCCGCGCAATCGCCGGTCGGAAGGGTTGCGGACGCGTGAAACAGAGAAGCTCTGTTTCATGCGTCCCAGGTGAGTCGCGGCTCACAAAAAAAATGCTAAGGGTCCATGTGAAGGGAGTGGTCCACGGGTCCATGGGATTTATTCACGGTCAGCAACCACTCTAAATGGGAAAAGTCAACTTGTGATACAAATGGGTTAGCCCATTTGATCATAAGTTAGTCTATTTGGTTCTAAACCAAATTTGCAGCCCATTTGAATGAATTTTTGACCCGAAAAAATTCCACATGAGTCTGACTCATAGGAAATTCAATTGGGTCTAGTTTCGGCTCGATCCAAGTCCGACTTAGATCAGAACAAATACGAAATTAAATTCCAATTAAATCATGATCGAGCCCAATTACACTAATTTAGACCCAATCAAATCCAATCTCAACAATTGAGTCCTGATCAAGTTCAATTATATTAATTAAAACTTGATTGACCCGAAATACAGACTTAATTAGTTGTTCATCCATAAAATTTAGCATGTACCTCATGTTCAGTGCTAGCTGAACATAGACAGAGCCAAATTCCAAATGACCCATAATTTAATTCTTAATTAAATTGGGTCAAGACCTTCCTACTTAGCTTGACTAATGTGCGTGACTCCGATAGGTTCGAACACTAAGCCGGTAGTACATGGACTACTCCATGCACTAATCGAGGTGACCATCTAGCAATGATACCCGACGTCCGGATAGGTCAAATATGCAAAGCAACATTCAAGAACCTAGACGTATGGTTGTTGCATAATTCATCCCTATGACCTTCGATGCTCAAGATGACCTCAGAGTGGACTGTCGAACTCTGGGTCCGGTCATTCATAGTGTATTTCAATTAATCAAATCAAGTGACTTATCACTTGGTTTACCCTGGCCAAGGTTTTACTGAATTGAAATACAGTGAGACATCAACTCCTAAAATCTGAAGCGGTCAATCCCATCTTGACTCATACACAGACTTCGCGAGTACTTGACTGCACCCAGCATCCTTCCGATCCCTGAATTAGAAATTCAGGTCATCCAGTGCCTAAGTACAGTGAGTTGCTTGCAAGTCACCGTGACAGTCTCAGGTCTAAGGGGTACTTATGCCCATACGTTTTACGAGCTAACTCCCGACAGTGGAGTGCTACGCAGGTGAGTCACTATTCAGTGACGATGTACTCCTACATCTCACCTGTATGCCATACAGTGTCTCCACACTCCTTGGTTTAAGAGGACAACCAACTAAATGGCACACAACGACCTATACTTGACATAGCTATCGTCCAATTGACAGCTCGTCATTTGGTCGCGAACTGGATTAAGGACTAAATGATAAAACCTCTTTTATCCACTAAATTAGTCCTAAGGACTTCATCACAATACACAGGAGTTCAATTTGAAGATGCAACACTTGTGATGAATAGAAAATTGCCAGAATAAATTTTTATTCATTTTAATAAAACAAATACATAATTCAATTTCTTACAACTAATAAATTGGCTTTGGGACACAATTCCCAACACCTCACTCATAGAACATCCCACTTGGGTTGTCATGATCTTTGACTCTTGATTGTGAGATCAACAAATACTATAGGAGCACCTTGCTCTGATACCACTTGTTGCCCAAGGTGACAAGCCAAGAGGGGGGGGTGAATTGGTTTCTCTTAATTTTTACTATCTTACTTATGTCAATTGATGAGTTAGTGAAATAGAACAATGCACAATACAAACACACAAGAAGTATAGTGGTTCGGTGCTCTCCTAAGCACCTACGTCCACTTCCCAAGCGACCCCTTGGGAATTCACTATAATCCCGCGGATTACAGTTGGATTGTTTTTCGGGCTCACAATCCAAAAACCTTTACACTTTGGTTTTCCGGGATCACCAAAAACCTATGTTGGTTTTACGGGCTCACCAACGAACCTATGTTGGTTTTACGGGCTCACCAACGAACCTTCACAATTGGTTTTACGGGTTCACCAATAAACCTACACCGTTGGTTTTACGGGCTCACCAACAAACCTTTACAAGGTGATTAATAAAAGAAGGAAGAAAGTTGAAGCTCCTAGATGAGCAAATATAACATTTATAATCTATAAAGAAGAGTTTAGAGAATAGTTATCGCTTGATGAGACTTCTCTCTTCTTTGTCAAGAATGCTTCACTCTTCAAGGGTGGATGGAGCTCTTAATATCTCTTGGAATCTGCTCAACCACTTTCTTTTGACTCTTGAATGAAGCACTTGGATGAAGAAGATTAGGGCACTTGTCTTTCTTGTGTAAGCTTTGATATTTTGCAAAAGGATGTTTCCTCTGATGAATAGTGTCATTTTAAATAGTTTTCTTCATCCATTGGACAAGCCCCAATGGTTAGAATTCAAAAACTAGCCGTTACTCACTGTTGGGAGGTCAAAAAGTACTTCTGCAGAACTAGCCGTTATGCTTCTGCCCGTGCTTGGGTCGACTCAACTTTTACTGGGGTCGACCCAACTTTCACTTGGGTCGACTCAACATTTACTAGGGTCGACCCTCTCAGAACCACAGAACCTTGCATTTCAGCCTTCCTTCACTTGGGTCGACTCAACATCTTTTTGGGTCGACTCAAGGTTCAGTTGGGTCGACTCAACTTCCACTTGGGTCGACCCTCTCAGGGTTTCCAGAGAACCTATTTTTGAATGTCATTGCCTTTGGGTCGACTCATGTTAACTTGGGGTCGACTCAAGTTTGGGTCGACTCAAGTTTCATTTGGGTCGACCCTCTCAGGGTTTCCAGAGAACTGTTTTCTTGAGGCTTGAGGATTGGGTCGACTCATCCTTTACTTGGGTCGACCCAACTACTGTTCATCCGTGCCATTTTTGCAGAAGTGTGCCAGATGGTTTCTTGATGTGCCGAGGTCGACTCAATCAATCTTGGGGTCGACTCAATCCACACTTTGCTGCAACTTAAGGTTAGATTCATCCATATAAACAATGAAATGCATCTTTATCTTATTATACTAATGTACTGAGTGTGACAGACTTATAAATGATGTATCGAATTAACTTGTAACATACTCTTGATTATTGTATTAATCATCAAAATACCACTATCATCCTCAGAACTCCCAAGTGAAGCTTGGGGAGTGGACGTAGGAGAAAGAGTTAGCTCCGAACCACTATAAAACTGCTTGTGTTTGTGTTGGTTGCTGCTTTGTCTCTCACACTCTCTCTACTCATTCACTGCATTTTAAATTGCTTAACCTGAATACTTGAAATAGAATTAGTTAATCATTAAACATAGTTTTTACTTGGTCGAAATTTAAGTCATAACCCAATTCACCCCCCCTCTTGGGTTGTCTTCTTGGGCAACAAGTGGTATCAGAGCGGGAACTCTTATATTAAAAGAGTAAAAGATCAAAATGACAACCCCATTTGGATCTTCTCTCATTGAGGGGCAATCCACCCATAGACCTCCATTTTTCAATGGAACGGACTACACCTATTGGAAGGCTAGGATGAGGATATTTATCCAAGCTCAAGACTATGAGATTTGGAGCACCATAGTTAATGGACCATACGTTCCTTCGATTTTTGTAGATGATATTACTATACCCAAACTTGAAAAAGATTGGGATGACGATGATAGAAGGAAGGCACAACTAAATGCCAAAGCAATGAATATACTTTATCGTGCCTTAGACCGTAATGAATTCAATAGAGTCTCTACTTGCAATTCTGCAAAAGAGATATGGGATAGACTTGAAGTGACCCACGAGGGCACGAATCAAGTAAAAGAATCTAAAATAAACATACTAGTTCATAAATATGAACTATTTAAGATGGAATCTAATGAAACTATCACTTGCATGTTTACTAGATTTACTGATATTGTCAATGGCCTAAAAAGTCTTGGCAAAAGTTATACTAACAGTGACCTTGTCAGGAAAATTTTTCGATGTTTGCCAAGGTCATGGGAAGCCAAGGTAATGGCAATCCAAGAAGCCAAGGACTTGAACAAGCTGCCACTTGAGGAGCTTCTTGGATCCCTGATGACGCATGAGCTCACAATGAAACAACACAGCGAAGAAGAATCCTCTCATAAGAAAAAGGTAATAACCCTCAAATCTACTTCTTCTAACAAGGATCTATCTTGCAGTAGCAGCAGCGAAGAAGAAGATAATGAGGGAGACGATGATGAGGCTCTTCTCGTGCGAAAGTTCAGAAAATTCATCAACCGAAAGAAGTTCTTTCATCAGAGGAGAGGTCCCTCAAGTTCCTACAACAAGGATAAAGGTAAGGAAAGGGAAAATGAAGGAATCAGATGCTATGAATGCAAGAAGCCGGGACATTTCAGAATTGACTGTCCCTTGCTGAAGAAGGGCAGCAAATATAAGAAAAAGAAAGTCCTCGTCTCCACTATGACGGACTCCGATTCATCATCATCATCATCGGAAGAGGAACAAAAGGAAAAGGCCAACTTTTGTTTTATGGCGAATGAAAATGAGGTAACATCTGAAACGCATTTAGATTTTACCTTTGATGAATTGTATAATGCTTTTAATGAACTAATGGATGAATATAAGACAATAAATTTTAAGAATAAAGAACTAAAACTAACTAATCAATCTCACTTCCATAAATACGATAAATTAATTAAGAACAAGGATTTTATCATTAAAAAAAATTTAGAACTTAAAACAAACAAGCAAATGCTAATTCAAAAAACTAATACCTTAATTAAAGATAACGAAAAACTAACCAAGAAAATTTCAGAACTTAAAAATGGTAAACAAACTATAAAAAATAATCTCACAAAAGACTTAAACATACTGAAAACAGAAAAACAAAAGCTAATAAAAGAACTTGAAAAATACAAACCTATTGTTGAAAAGTTTACAAATAGCTCTGAAAAATTGGAAATGATACTTAATAATCAATGAGCTGTGTTTAATAGAGCTGGTTTAGGGTATAAACCTAAGAATAAGCAAAAGCTCCTTAAAAACTTTTTTGTGAAAGCAGGAAAAAGTAAAACTAAGAATATAATCTGTTTTTGCTGTGGAAAAGTAGGACATAAAGCTAATGTGTGTGACCATAGGAAAGTAGAAGCTAAAAGGAAAATTAAAAAGGTTTGGGTTCCAAAAGGAACCAACATTACTAACCTTGAAGGACCCAAGAAAACTTGGGTACCTAAAATTGTATGATTTCCTTATGTAGGAGTGTCTTGCAGCCAAAATCGACAAAAACTGTCGGTATTTGGATAGTGGCTGCTCAAGACACATAACGGATAACAAGGAGCAATTCTTCACCCTAGAGCCTAAAAAGGGAGGTGATGTGACATTTGGAGACAATAACCAAGGTCACATCGTTGGTATAGGTAAAGTACAAATCACCTCTTCAACCTTTGTTGATAATGTACGATTTGTAGATGGTCTTAAGCATAACTTACTTAGCGTAAGTCAATTATGTGATAGAGGTTTTGATGTTCTGTTTAAGCCAACTCTATGCATCATAACCAACTCAATTGACAATAGCTTAGTATTCAAAGGAATAAGACGTGGCAATGTGTACGTAGTAGATCTTGAAGATCTTGCCAAAAATAACCCTTGCTTAGTAGCTAGTGATACTAAGGTTAATGATGCAAGTTGGTTATGGCACCGTAAGTTAGGTCATGCTAGTATGGATATAATATCAAAACTAGTTAAAAGAGATTCTGTAATAGGTTTGCCAAAACTAAAATTTGAGAAAAATAAAATTTGTGAAGCATGTCAATATGGCAAACAATCTAGGAGCTCTTTTAAATCCATAAATTGTGTCATTACTACTAGACCCCTTGAACTACTACACATGGATCTATTTGGACCAACTAGAACCACAAGTCTTGGTGGAAACAAGTATGGCCTTGTCATTGTAGATGATTTTTCTAGATACACATGGGTCATGTTCTTAGCTCATAAAGATGAAGCATTTTCAGTATTTAAAAAATTTCATAAGGAAGTTACTAATTCAAGAAATGCTTCAGTTATAACTATTAGGAGTGATCATGGAACGGAATTTGAAAATCATCTATTTGATGAATTCTATAGTAAAAAGGGAATAACTCATAATTTCTCTGCACCTAGGACACCACAACAAAATGGAGTTGTAGAAAGAAAGAATAGAACCCTAGAGGAAATGGCTAGAACCATGTTGTATGAAAGTAACCTTCCTAAGTATTTTTGGGGGGAAGCTATTAATACATCATGTCATATATTAAATAGAGTTTTATTGAGACCAATTATAAAGAAAACACCTTATGAACTTTGGAGAGATAGAAAGCCCAAAGTAAACTATTTTCATGTTTTTGGATGTAGGTGTTTCATTCATAATAATGGCAAAGATAACTTAGGTAAATTTGATTCTAAATCTGATGAAGGTATTTTTTTGGGATATTCTACATCAAGTAAAGCTTATAGAGTCTTTAACAAAAGAATCCTTGTTATTGAAGAGTCTATACATGTTGTTTTTGATGATACTAATGATATCTCTTCTAGCAAGAAAGTAGCTCTTGATGATGATGCAGAAATACTTGAGAAAAAGATAGATGAGATGACATTACAAGAGGATGAACCGAAGCAAATTGGAGAAACTTCAACAAGCCAAGAGGTAATTGTTGATCATGGGCTTACTAAGGCTTGGAGGTATGCTCATGGTCATTCTAAGGAATTAATTTTAGATGAACCATCTCAACCTGTTAGAACTAGAGCATCTCTTAGGAACTTAAACAATCATCTAGCATTTGTCTCACACTTTGAACCTAAAAACATAGAAGAAGCTGAAAATGATGTAAATTGGATAAATGCTATGCAAGAAGAGCTAAACCAATTTACTAGAAACAAAGTATGAAACTTAGTTGAACGACCCACTGAATACTCAATAATAGGAACTAAATGGATATATAAAAATAAACTTGATGAAAATGGAATCGTGATTAGGAACAAGGCTAGACTAGTAGCAAAGGGCTATAATCAAGAAGAAGGTATAGACTTTGATGAGACTTTTGCTCCTGTAGCTAGACTTGAAGCAATTAGATTATTACTAGCATTTGCATGCTCTAAAGACTTCAAACTATTTCAAATGGATGTAAAAAGTGCCTTTTTGAATGGGTATATTAATGAGGAGGTGTATGTAGAACAACCTCCTGGTTTTGAAAATCATCAATACCCCAATCATGTTTATAAACTAAACAAAGCACTTTATGGTCTGAAACAAGCTCCTAGAGCATGGTATGAAAGACTTAGCAAATTTCTATTAGACCATGAATTCTCTAGAGGGAACGTTGATACAACACTGTTTTTAAAGAAGAAAAACAAAGATATGTTAGTAGTACAGATTTATGTAGATGATATTATTTTCGGTGCTACTAACAATCGCCTCTGCGAAGAATTTGCTGACTTAATGCAGAGTGAATTTGAAATGAGCATGATGGAAGAGCTGAACTATTTCCTCGGGCTCCAAATCAAACAATCTAAAGAAGGCATCTTCATCTGTCAAGTAAAATACATCAAGGAGATGCTTAAGAAGTTTGATATGGAAGGAAACAAGTTAATCAGCACACCCATGAGTTCATCATGCAAACTAGACAAAAATGAATCCGGTAAATCAGTAGATCAAAAGATGTATAGAGGTATGATAGGAACTTTATTATATCTTACTGCAAGTAGACCTGATATCATGTTTAGTGTATGCATGTGTGCTAGATATCAATCTAATCCTAAGGAATCACATTTAATTGCTGTTAAGAGAATCTTTAAATACCTAATAGGAACAAAAAACATAGGTTTATGGTACTCTAAAGAATCAAGCATAAACTTAATAGGGTACACTGATTCAGACTTCGCTGGTTGTAAACTTGATAGAAAAAGCACCAGCGGGTCATGTCAATTCTTAGGAGAAAACTTAATCTCTTGGTTTAGCAAGAAACAAAACTCGGTTGCACTATCTACGGCTGAAGCCGAATATGTAGCTGCTGGGAGTTGTTGTGCTCAAATCTTGTGGATTAAACAACAACTTGAAGATTATGGCATTAAACAAGATAAAATTTCCATTAACTGTGCTAATACAAGTGCAATTATTCTAACTAAAAATCCAATTCAGCATTCGAGAACTAAACACATTGAGATAAGACATCACTTCATAAGAGATCATGTACTGAATGGTAATGTGATACTTCAATTTGTTTGTATTGATGATCAACTTGCTGACATCTTCACAAAACTTTTGAGTGAAGATCGATTTTGTATACTTAGAAGAGGGTTAGGAGTGATTGATCCATTCTAGTGATACTCTCCTCTAATTCATTGATTTTGATGATTAGCTTATGTTAGACATAGGGTTTCTTATCTATGGTCATCAAATCAGTTCTTAAATCTTTGATAGTTCCATAACTCTCTCTTTTGGCACGGAAATAAAAAGATTTTTTGGTTATGTGCCAGAGTTCGAGTCGACTCGAATAGATTTTAGAGTCAGCTCGTGGGCGAGTCGACTCGCGCATATTTGGGAGTCGACTCGAGGTCGAGTCGACTCGCGACTTACCAAAGTCGACTCGAGGTCGGGAATCCGATTTGTAACCCTAAGCGGAATGTTTTTCTCTTCACTTCTATTTTCAGCCGCCACTGTTCCAAAACCCTAGAGTCGTCTCCGACCTCGTCTCCAACCCATTCTAGGTTCTTTCCTCGGTGTTTCCTCCATTTTTCTTGTCCATCACTCCGTGTTTAGGTCCAAAATGCCTAGGAAAGTCGTTGTCCCAAGCCAAAAGAGACCCTTCTCCGCGAGTGGGGCCGAGCGACGGTCCAAGGCTCGGAACGAACCCACGAGGCCACCACCTCCGGTTCCTTCCCTGCCTAGGCCGATTCCCTCGCGCTCATGCGCCGGGAAGGTTGTCTCTACCGGGAGGCAAGTCAACTTTGACTTCCTCTCTCGGAAAGGGTTCAACTTAGGGCATCACCTTAGGGCCCAGGGCTTAGAGTTCTTCTGTTCTCTTGACCTCCCTACCTATCCAGGGTTAGTTAGGGAATTTTACGGTACTGTCGCAAGGGGTAGCGGCGGTATCCAGGGGACTGTAGCGGGTGCCCCAGTTTTCATCTCCGAGGACTTCATTGCTCGAGTCCTCCATCTCTCCAGAGAGGGGATCGTTCCCACACACCCCTCAGATAGGACAGAGGCCCTTACGGCCATCTTAGTGAGTCCACCTCAGTCCCCCATAGAGGAGGTGTTCGCAAATCAGCTTTTGGCTGAAATGCGGCTTCTCCTAAGTATCATTTCTAGAACTCTCTTCCCCAAAACTGGTAGGTTTGACTTCATCTCAGAGAGAGACCTAGCTTTGATGTTTCACATCCTCCAAGACACTCCCATCCACTTCCCTAAACTCATTTACAAATACCTTTGTGAACCCCTAGACAAACCTAGGCTGAGTCTTCCGTATGGGATGTTGTTCACCCTTATCGTTAGGGAGTTAGAGGTCCCTATCCCTGAGGGGGAACCCTCTCGCTCACTGCGTTTTATAGATCGCATGGGTGAGGGGACCTTTCATCGGATGGGATTCCACAAGGTCAGGGGAGTCTGGGTACGGAAACTATCCACATCCACACCATCTGACCCTACCACTCATCACTCCCCTAGCCCTGACCATGACCAGGAGCACTATACAGATCTTCCCACTTTTCCTTCCACCTCTGGTCCTACCCATACTGAGCCCTTCACCTCCACTGCCCCACCTTCTCAGCAGCAGCCCCTGGAGGTTCGGATATCTTCTGAGCAGCTCCGAGAGTTGAGGCAGGAGATAGTGAGGGAGCTGAGAGATGATCTACTGAGGGAGCTACGAGGTCTTCGGACTGCTCCCTCCACCGAGATAGTCCCCTCCTTGGCAGCCGTGACAGAGATGACTGCACACCTGAAGGAGGAAATATAAATGTAAGAAGCCTAGTTCAAGCTCAATACTGGAACATGAGTGACGTCAAGGACAACACAAGGAAGATGCGAGACAGCATCCGACATGAGCTAGGCAGCCAGAGTCAGGGTGCAGAGCGGCTGGCTGATGCGCTGATCTTCAAGCTCAACACCCTCCAGGAGAGTGTGACCGAGCTTACCTCGATCCAGTCTAGGGCTACATCGGAGATCATAGCTCAACTAGGGAATGTTTCAGAGGGGCTCAGCTTGGTCTTGAAACACACAAGACTAAGTTTGGAAGCCACATCCTCCAAGAAACCCTAGTGCAGCTTCTTTTCTCACTTTATGATGTATTTGTTTTTACACTTGTCTGATGTATTTATAATTGTATTTAAATGAACATCAATACAATGAGTAGATATTTCTTTTTCAAGACTGTGCCCTTGTGTTTCTATACTTGTATGGTTTCCGTCTTTTTGCTATGATGACAAAAAGGGGGAGAAAATATGATGAATTGAAATATAAAGGAAATCACAAAAAAAAAAATCCTTAAAGCAAAATGTAATTTGTTCTAAGTGGATTCGATACCTCGATGCTCATTATCTCTCTGTTGGGGCTCCTCAAGGAGTAATCTCCAGAATCTATTCAAAGGATATTCGGAGATTAGTTGAATCATACTCAAGAACAAATTGTCAGATTTTTCCTCTGAAAGTAAGAATTTTAGCTAAAAAGATTCAAGACATTAAAAGAAAATTCAGAAAATCTAAACAAAATTGAATGCATATGTTGAGGGGGAGAATCTGAAATCTTAAGAAAGCAAATTCATTAAACACATATAAGCCAAACAATTGATTGCATGATATGAAGGCTTATATAATTCCAAATGAAAGGGGGAGCTTTAATTTCAGGATTTACTGATTCATACCTTTCAATTCTGGATAGATTAAAATAACTAGACATTTGAATTCATTTCAAAATTTTATTATGAATCATCTTTTTAGATGGGCATTTCTCTCATCAAATACTCAATGTTTTGTCATCATCAAAAAGGGGGAGATTGTGGAGTGATTGATAATACCCCAATTTGATTTTGATGAGACCAAAGCATTTGAGTATATTTTATGTTATACTAATGAATTCAATCTAGTATCTCAGGCAAAATTTGTGAGAATCTTCTTTTGAGTGCATGTGGAAATCAGCTTAAGTCAAAGGCTGAAACTCGAGTCGACTCCGGAGAATTACGAGTCGACTCCAAGTGTTTCAGATGTTCTGGCACAGGCTCGAGTCGACTCCGGCACACTGCGAGTCGACTCCGACTGAGAACAGACAGCAGGACAGAAAGATGAATTTCTGGACCCTGTTACCGAGTCGACTCCAGAAGAATTCGAGTCGACTCCGATGCTTACCGAGTCGACTCCCGACAGTTCCGAGTCGACTCCAAGGAGTAACAGATAGAAAGACGGAGAAGTGGTTTCTGGACCCTGTTACCGAGTCGACTCCAGAAGAATTCGAGTCGACTCCAACGGTTGGGGAGTCAACTCCTAAACAAGCAAGAGTCGACTCTCAGAGGAAAGCAAGACTAAAAGTCAGAGAACCAACTTCGGGCTCTGAGAGCCGAGTCGACTCCAAGACGATCCGAGTTGACTCCGAGGCAGTTCAACTCCAAAGACAGAAGATTAGTTTTTGGGCTCTGAGAGCCGAGTCGACTCCAAGACGATCCGAGTCGACTCCAAGACGATCCGAGTCGACTCCGAGGCAGTTCAACTCCAAAGACAGAAGATCAATTTTTGGGTTCTGAGAGCCGAGTCGACTCCAAGATGATTCGAGTCGACTCGAGAAAGAAATGCAGAAAAATAGATCTCTGGAATCCTGAGAACGAGTCGTCTCTAGAGGGCCGAGTCATCTCCGGATACTGGGGAGTCGACTCCAAGTTTGGCCGAGTCGACTCCAGAACGGGACAGCACTTTAATTCAAATCTTGAACAGTGGGCGAGTCGTCTCCAGTGAAGCATGAGTCGACTCCAGCAACAGCCGAGTCGACTCCAGATCGAGCGAGTCGACTCCGATCCTAACGAACACATTGTCAGGAGTTGCAGATTGTGCAGAACGGCCACAAATTGGTGTCTAACGGCTAGTTTTCAAAGTGGACTGCTTAAATAGCCAAAGTGAACAGTAGTAGACATTAAGAGAGCTATTTCATTCAAACAAAAAGATTTTTTCACCTACCAAAAGGCTCTCAAGAGTAAATACAAGAGAAAGAAGGAAGAAGTGCATTAAACTCCATCCAACAACTCTTTCCTTCGCATTCAAGGCTCCCCTTCTGAGAGCAAATCTTCAGCACACTTAAAGAGAAGTTTCAGAGTTTGAGAAGCCCCTTCTTCCTCTTCCAAAATCTGTTTGAGGGCTTCTAACTCTACTTTATTCATAGTGTTCATATTTGCTTTTTAAGAAGCTTACCGTGTAACTTTTCCAAACTATTTTCTCTTACTTGATTCAATCAGGGGATTATATCAAGGGTTGTAAGGTTTGTTGGTGAGCCGAGGGTAAAACCAACGGTGTAAGGGTTCGATTGTGATCTCGAAAAAACAATCAGGTGGTTCTAGTCGGTGAGCCTGTGAAAACCGACCGAGTTCGTTGTGATCTCGTAAAACAACAAGTTGGGTTGTGAGCTTGTAAAACAACCGGCTGTAATCCAAGGGATTATAGTGAACTCCCAAGTGAAGCTTGGGGAGTGGACGTAGGAGAAAGAGTTAGCTCCGAACCACTATAAAACTGCTTGTGTTTGTGTTGGTTGCTGCTTTGTCTCTCACACTCTCTCTACTCATTCACTGCATTTTAAATTGCTTAACCTGAATACTTGAAATAGAATTAGTTAATCATTAAACATAGTTTTTACTTGGTCGAAATTTAAGTCATAACCCAATTCACCCCCCCTCTTGGGTTGTCTTCTTGGGCAACAATAATGATCTCTCTAGATCCAAGTTTAGAGAGAGGGAACATAGCAATAAGAGAGAGACTAGAGAAAGGAGATAAAATAACAGAGAAGAGAGAGCGTTGGTTCTCTCTCTCTCCCTCTCTTCCTTCCTTCTTGCTATCTTCTCTCTGTGGGCATGCTCGGCGGCAATGGCCGCCCTTGGTCGACGACCCCAACAGTCGACGGCCCAACGTGGTGCCGGCCACGCGCCATGCCCGGCGATGTCGGCCAAACGAAAGAGTGAAAGACCGAAACATAGGAGTTCAGTTCACATCGATCTTGCGGCTTGCCGGCCAGATCCCCAAGGTGACGGTGGCCCAAAGACAAAGGAGAAGGAGGAGAGGGTGCTTACCTTGCCTCCGGTGAACTCCTCCGGCAAGCCGACGACAAACAATCCAAGCATCTCACGGATCCCCCTTTTTTTCTTTCCTTTTTCTTTTTTGAAGGGCTCTCGGTTGATGCCCTAGGAAGAGGGGAAATAGGTCTTTTATAGAAGAGGATTGGTTCAATTTAGGTAAGATTTAATCCCAGTTTTTCCTCTATTTTTTTTTCTTCTTCCTTCCGATGGATTCGGGGAGGAGTTCAAACAGGGGAGGGAAGACTCTGTTCGGGAGTCTCCCTCCCGTTTCATGTGTGTCGGGCCATCCCAGCCCCCCAAAAAAATGTGGGCCCTTACACAGCAGCCCAGTAGTTGCGAGAGGGGTCTTGTTCAGCTTTCAAAAGCACTGAATAGGTCTCGCCCGAGTAGATATTCAGGTTCTTCACCATAAAGGGCTTCACATAGTGACCATCTACTTCGACAACCATCAAATTGTGTCCCTGGCATGATCATAACGGCAATATTAGCATCAGTTAAGGGTTGAGTCTACTATAAGTGCTCCTGGTGACATCATGTTTGAATTTTTTCGACCTAGTCATACAACTTCAACATAACAGAGTTCAACACTGTTTGTGCTACAAAATCTTATGACAAAACATAAGTTTTTCTTTCGCTAATGATCCCTCTGACCATTTCATGGTAGCGGAACAATTCACTATTTTCTCAATAAATCATGCATTCTATAGTTTACCAAGTTCATAAATTTGCATATTGTTTCTTATCAGATGCTGACAAAGTAGGAAAAAGTTAGCTTATAGCGCTTCCATATTTATGTTCAAATAATATAATTTGAATTAAGGGTTTTTTTTTAAAGAAAAGTGTTCATGATATTACCTCAACTTCAAAATTTAGAGCCGAAAGAGAGGTGATGCTTGCAATCTGAAGGCGGTATGTTTTCCCCGGGATGACTGTTAACACATAAGGCGAGCACTCGGGATTGGTTGGATGGCACACCCCGCTTCCTGCGTTGGAGCAGTTGAATTTCCCCCTTCCATTGATCAAAAGTGACTGCAAGATTAAGAAGACCCCACTTAGTGCAACCTTCAGAGGGCTCTAAGAAAGTACTGTTCCATCGTCTGTTGGACGAAAAATTCTTAGTGGGGGGAAAAAATCCTTTAGGAAAGACAAAGTTAAAGATAGAAATCTTAGTATAGGAGGAAGGCTGAAAACCATGGTCTGAAAATTCTACTGGGAGTATGAATAATCAATTGCATCCGCTTAGAAGTATCATGATTTTTTCTGAATTCTAGAAACATTTTTCCAACACAATGGAAAGCAAAAGTTTCTTATAAAATTAGGATTTCTTTGCTCCAAAAGGGAAGGGGGGACACAGAAGTTGCCATACCTGAGGCTCTCCAACCCAAGTGAAGTTTTTGGAGTTCAGGCCAACAGCCTGTTCATAGGTGTTCTGGTGCCACCAGTCATTAAGGATGATGCTCCGGTCATAGTCGTAGATGAACGGCTCGACCACACCGGCAGGGGGCAGAACTCGAATAAGACCGTAGAGTCCAGCAGACCTTTGCATCTCATAGTGTGCATGGTACATGTACGTGCCCGACTGGGATTTCAGCGAAAGACTGATGAGTTAATTGCCTTTTAACATTTGTACTGAATTATATTTCTATTGAATTTTGTTTCAACTCCCAAAACTTACTCGATCAACAACAAATCTGTAAGTAAAAGTATCCCTTGGCACAACCGGACACTGTGTCACCCCCTCTGTGCCATCAAACCATGGAGTGCCAATCTATAAAACAAAATAATGATTATTATAGCAATAGAAATGTTGGTAATTTCCATTCCTATCTTCAGAGGGCTAGGAGTAGGAGGAAGATCAAGAAATAATAATAACTAATAACTTTTATATTGCTTCTATTTCGAAATGAAATAAAAAGTTAAAAAGTCCAGGTCTTGTTTTCAAAGTATTTGATACAGATAATTCGACTATGTGGTGCTTCCATTGTTAGTTAGGAAATCTAATAACACACACACACACACACACGCACACACACACAGAGAGAGAGAGAGAGAGAGAGAGAGAGAGCAAAGATAGGTACGAGAGTGAAGTTGAGAAAAGATTTGGCCCCACCCACAGGGCGATTTCACCAATCCTGTTCCCAACAAAAGGAAAACAAGGGACCAACATATTTATGTCGTCTCTCGCAAGAAAACATATTTATGTTGTCTATGATTCAAAATGAAATAAAGGCAAGAAGTTAGTACAGGTCTGATACTGTTAGGGGAAAAACCCTAAGTCATATATCCACAGAGGCGCTCGGCCGAAGAGCGCCGACCGGAAAGCCGCTCGGCCGAAGAGCGCCGACCGGAAAGCTGCTCGGCCAAGGAGTGCCGACCGGAAAGCCGCTCGGCCGAAGAGCGCCGACCGGAAAGCTGCTCGGCCAAAGGATGCCGACCAGGAAGGCGCTCGACTAGAGGGCGTCGACCAGAGCGCGCGCCAAGAGGTGCCCCACCCAAAGCTGCTCGGTTAGAAAGTGCCGACCAAAGACAGCGCCAAGGCGCTCTGCTAGAAGGTGCTCGCCTAAAGGGCGCCGACCAGGAGTACTTGAAGCAACCCCGCCACAGGGCGCCCCATTGGGCGACCAGCTCGGCTCGGCACTCTTGCCGAGCCGATGCCTTAACCAAATGTTCAACCTCCGCCTAAAGTCCAAGGGACTGACAACTCCTACGGCTTGCGACCTGCCACTATCTCCAAGCCATCAAGGCATAAGATCTTCGCAGGTATTCGGCACGACCTGCCATTAATGCACGAGACTCTCTCAAGTCTCCGATGCACTCAGTCATTTAATGAACACGGCCCAAGACGATCTCCGGATCACTGAACCATCAGAGCGCATGGCTCTACCTGACCGCCGGTTCATTCGGTAATAAATGCACTTACCATCCACAGACCCCAGGCCCGCTACGGCCGGCGGTTCAACCACTCCAACAGGTCCGATCGACCGTGACAACTCCCTGATTCCGGTCTGATTCGGCCCTGTTCTCCACTATGCCATAAATGGGCCAAATCGTGCCCAATTATCACAGACAGGGACAAATCCCCCGGTTACCTCCCAGGTAACGTAATCCCCTCCTATAAAAGGGAAGCTGGGAGAACCAAAGGGGGGGAAAAACAAACAAAAAACGGAAACAGATCCCCGGGACTGAACCCGCCGGGAAGCATAGACACAATTGAGGACATCATCCTCTTCGTCTTCTTTATCTTATCCAAATGTTCTTGCTGTCTTCTCCATATACTCTCTTCCCTGCTCTCTCCACATACTTGCCCCCTCTGACTTAGGCATCGGAGGGCCGGCGCCGGGGAGCCCGGCCACCGGTTTTTCTTGCAGGACTTGCACACCCCCCCGCAGCGGAGGACGCAGCCGGCCGGCGCACCGCCGTCCGCCCCCTGTAGCAGCGGAGCTCCTCCTTCCCCGGCTTCGCGGCGGCCCCCGGGTCCAATTTCCAGCAACAGTTGGCGCTAGAGGAAGGGCCCGAGTTCGCTACCATGAAGCTAAGAAGCAAAGGGGCTTCCAACGCCTCTCGACGTCCTCCACCAAGCCCAGAATGTTCCGTTCGGAACTCACCACCCCCGGTTGAGCCAGCACCTCAAGTTCAACCGGAACAATTTGATGCCCTGGTGCAGCAAGTGCAGGCGTTGGCTACCGCCGTCCAAAGCTTGCAACCCAGGGGCATCCCAGCAACACCGCCTCCCCCGGCTCCAGTTCAACCGGAGCCCCCTACAAGCGGGCTTCCTCTTCGAGGTCAGGACCCTCAAGTCCAGGCCTCCCTCTGGAGAGAGCACCCAGTCAGAGATCACGAAGGCTGGCCACAGCCTTCAGAAGCTGAGTCGGTTCCAGGGCAACCTGCACCCGGAGGAACCGCTGTAGCGATCCTCCAGAGTGATGGACTCGACAAGAAGGTCGAAAAGCTGGAGCGCCAAATCCAGGCACTCCACGGGAGAAAATCGGGATGTAACGGCGACTTCGAGTTCAATACGAAGTCGCCCTTCTCCCAGGAGATTGAAGATGAACCGGTTCCCCTCCGATTCAAGATGCCCCAAGTGGAGCCTTACAACGGCAAGGCAGATCCCTTTGACCACCTAGAGAGTTACCGGGTCTTAATGGCCCTACAAGGAGCCTCGGAAGCCATGATGTGCAAGGCTTTCCCGGCGACACTCCGAGGACCAGCCCGGCTTTGGTTCACCGGGCTGAAGCCAAGTACTGTCTCCTCCTTTGAACAGCTCGGCAGACAGTTTGCCGGCAACTTCGCCGCTAGCCAGCCTCAGCGGCGGACATCCGACTCCCTCCTCGACATCAAACAAAAGGAGGGAGAGTCCTTAAGGGAATATCTGGACCGATTCACCGCCGCAACATGGGAAGTCCGGGAGCTTGACCAGTCAATCGCCATGTCGGCGCTGAAGACTGGAGCCCGGTCCTACAGATTCCTCTTCTCGATTGAGAAGAATTTCCCAGCGGACCTTACAGAAATGTTCGCTCGGGCCCGGAAGTACGCCAAGGCTGAGGAAGCCGTGGCCGTCAGGCGGGGCGGGACCGAGCAGAATCCCAAGAAGAGGCACCGCGAGGAACGCGGCCGACCCAGAAGCTCGTCTCCACGACGAGCTAAGAATCCGCCCCGCCCGAAGAGTCCACCCCGGTTGAGAGGACTGCTGCAGCAGAGGTCACTCCGCCCGAGGTTCCCATTGCAGGCCCGTGCACCTGAAGGGAGGTATGAAAAGTATACTCCCCTTAATGCTCCTCGGGCTGAAATCCTCATGGAGATTGAGAATCGGGATTGCATCCGGCTCCCCCCTCCAAAGTCAGACACCAGAATCCGGCGTGATCTCCGGAAGTATTGCCGTTTTCACCGGGATCACGGCCATGATACCGAGGATTGTTATCAGCTCCGAAATGAGATCGAAGCACTCATTCGCCGAGGGGTGCTCGATCGGTTTGTGCAAGGCCGGCGCGAAGGGAAGAAGCCAGCCGAAGGAGCAGCACAGCCTGAAGGTTCCAATGCCAACAGGCCCATCGCCGGCGTCATCAACACTATCCGAGGAGGGACCTCGGCTGGAGAAGCCTCAGGGGAAGGAGCCTCCTCGAAGCGCCCGCGCACATCTGAAGCTATCTCCTTCTCAGATGACGATCTAGAAGGAGTCGAAACTCCCCATGATGATGCCATGGTCATCTCCATGATCATAAATAAATTTGATGTAAAACGCATCCTGGTTGATAATGGAAGCTCGGCGAATGTTTTGTATTTTGATGCTTATTGTAAAATGGGGATGACAAAAGAACAGCTACGGAGGATGAATGCTCCGCTAGTTGGATTCACTGGGGATTCAGTCCCAGTAGAGGGCGAGATCGACCTTCTGGTCACAGCCGGGCTAGCCCCTCGTGAAAGTACCATGGGTATGAGCTTCCTTGTGATACGCCTGCCCTCGGTTTACAACGCCATCCTTGGAAGACCAGGACTCAACGCCCTCCGAGCAGCGGTCTCAACTCACCACCTGCTGATGCGATTCCCCACCAGCCAGGGAGTCGGTGAAGTCCGAGGGGACCAAATGGTGGCAAGGCGATGCTACCTAGCGACCCACGAGGCAAGACGACCAGCCGAGGTGCCCGCCCCAACGACTGACCAGCCCTCAACTGAAGCTATGGAGGCACGGGTCAACCCCCAGAAAGAGCGGGTAGAGCCTGGTGAGTTGTTAATTCAAATTCCCTTGCGAGAGAACTTTCCCGAGCTAACCGTGCAGATCGGCTCTGGCCTTGGCGAAAACGGGAGGAGTCGCCTCGTCAACTTCCTACGGGACAATATGGATGTCTTCGCCTGGTCGCCTATAGACATGCCGGGAATAAACCCGGAGGTCATGGTCCACCGGCTTCAGGTAAAGCCGACCTGCAAGCCCGTGCGACAAAAGAAGCGAGGCGCCGCCCCTGAACGACAACGAGCAGCAGCCGAGGAGGTCGGTAAGCTCCTTGAAGCCGGCTTCATCAGGGAGATATCCTACCCGGAATGGCTCGCCAATGTGGTCCTCGTCAAAAAAGCTAGCGGAAAGTGGCGTATGTGCGTGGACTACACCGACCTGAATAAAGCCTGCCCGAAGGACAGCTTTCCACTTCCCAGCATAGACCAGCTCGTGGACTCCACCTCGGGTCACGAGTTGCTGGCATTCATGGACGCCTTTTCCGGATATAACCAGATCCGCATGGCGCCAGAAGACGAGGAAAAGACAGCCTTCATCACCGACGGAGGAACCTACTGCTACAAAGTGATGCCATTCGGTCTAAAAAATGCCGGGGCGACTTATCAAAGGCTGGTCAGCCGGATCTTCAAAGACCAAATAGGCCGAAACATGGAGGTCTACGTGGATGACATGCTGGTGAAAAGCAAGGCGGCGCAAGACCACATAGCCGACCTCAATGAAGCATTCTCCACACTCCGAAAGTACCAGATGAAGCTCAACCTAGCTAAATGTGCATTCGGGGTCACCTCCGGCAAATTCCTCGGCTTCATCATTACACAACGAGGAATCGAGGCCAATCCAGAGAAGATCCGAGCCCTCCAAAGGATGACGCCTCCCAAGACGGTCAAGGAGGTACAGCGGCTCACGGGCCGAGTGGCAGCCCTCGGGAGGTTTATCTCCCGCTCGGCCGAGCGCTGCCTTCCATTCTTTGCAGCCCTCAAGAAGCCGAAGAACTTTTTGTGGTCGGACGAGTGCCAGCAATCTTTTGAAGAGCTCAAGCACCTGCTGGCTTCCCCTCCCCTACTCACGAAGCCTCAACAGGGTGAGCTCCTCTACTTGTATTTAGCTGTCTCCCCTGTAGCAGTAAGCTCGGTCCTGATCCGAGAGGAGGGGAAACTTCAGAAACCGGTGTATTACACCAGCCGGGTCTTAAGGGACGCTGAGACCCGATACTCCAAGCTTGAGAAGACCGCCTATGCTTTGGTCATCTCAGCTCGGAGGCTCCGACCCTACTTCCAAGCTCACACAGTGGCCGTGCTGACTGACCAGCCGATCAAGCAGATCCTGCAAAGATCGGATCGTGCGGGTCGGATCACTAAATGGGCCATTGAGCTCAGGGAATTCGACATTGAGTACCGGCCCAGACAGGCGATCAAAGCACAAGCACTCGCAGACTTTATGGCCGAGTGCACTATACCAGATGAGGTCAAGCCTGAACCTGAGCCACCGCTGGAGCAGACCCCGAGTTTTACATGGGCTCTACATGTCGATGGCTCTTCAAACTCGGGGGGTAGTGGAGCAGGATTTATTCTCACCAGCCCGGAGGGGGTGGTCGCCGAGCAGGCCCTGCGCCTCGAGTTTCCTGCTTCCAATAATATGGCGGAGTATGAAGCGCTCGTCGCCGGGCTCAAGCTAGCCAAAGAGTTAGGAGTGAAGGACTTGAAGGCCTTCAGTGATTCTCAGCTCGTCGTCAACCAAATTGTGGGCGACTTCGAAGCTAGAGACCCGACCATGCAGAAGTATCTCCAGAAGGTACGGGATCTCGCCTCGACCTTGGACTCTTTCCACATTCAACATATTGCCAGGTCGGAGAATCTCAGGGCCGACCAGCTATCAAAGCTGGCGTCCTCTCGCATGAGCGAGCTTCCCAAAGGGGCAGTCCTGGAATATCTCCAAAAGCCCAGCACGGACGAGACCGAGCAGACCCTCTGCACCGAGCTCGAGCCAAGCTGGATGGATGGACTCATCAGCTATCTGCAAGACGAAACTCTCCCTGCTGATGTACGAGAGACTCGCCGAATCAAGCGCCTCGCCACCCGATACATACTATACGAGGGAAAGCTCTATCGGAAATCCTTCACCTCTCCCCTTCTCAGATGCCTTCGCCCAACGGAAGCTAATTATGCCCTGCGCGAAGTCCACGAAGGAATTTGTGGAAACCATCTGGGAGGACGAGCCTTGGCCCATAAAATTCTGCGCCAAGGGTATTATTGGCCGACACTCCAGAAGGATGCTATGGATTTCGTCAAGAGATGCGACCGGTGCCAAAGGAACGCCAACGTTCAACGCCGGCCCTCGGCTCTTTTGACTTCTATCAGCTCCCCTTGGCCTTTTGCCCAGTGGGGAATTGACATCCTCGGGCCATTTCCTCTGGCCACCGGGCAAAGAAAGTTCCTGGTCGTCTCCATCGACTACTTCACTAAGTGGGTGGAAGCTGAGCCCCTCGCCCGGATAACCGAGCAGAAGATGCGGGATTTCGTTTGGAAGTCCATCATTTGCAGATTCGGGCTTCCCCGCATCCTTATCTCTGACAACGGTCGCCAGTTCGACAACATCCATTTCAGAGAGTTCTGCTCCGAGCTTGGCATTGACCACCGCTTCACCTCGGTCGCGCATCCTCAGACAAACGGAGAAACCGAGGTAACAAATCGTACTATTTTGCAGGGTCTCAAAACCAGGCTCGACAAATCCAAAGGACAATGGGTCGAAGACCTATACAATGTCCTGTGGGCTTACCGGACTACGTTCCGCGTCCCCACCGGCGAGACTCCCTTCAACCTGACATATGGGACGGAGGCCGTCATTCCACTAGAGATTGGGCTCCCCTCTCCAAGAGTCGAGCACCACGATGCTAGCTCCAACTCTTCGCAGCTCAGAGGCAACCTCGACTTGATCGAGGAAACAAGGGAGGTCGCCCGAGTGCGTTATGGCGAGGTACCAACAAAAGACAGCTCAGTACTACAACGCCAGGGTCAAAGTCAAATCTTTCAGACCAGGGGACCTTGTCCTAAGAAGAGCTGAAACCTCCCGACCAACTGAGCGAGGAAAGCTGGCCCCGAATTGGGAAGGACCATACCGAGTCACGCGTATTCGCCGACCCGGAGCTTATCAATTGGAGTCTCTAGATGGGACTCCCATTCCGCGGAGCTGGAGCTCTGAAAATCTCCGCGTGTACCACCAGTAGAACCCTAAGGGGTCCCTCATTATTCAACCATTAAATTTCATCTTATGAATTTCACTCTATAAATTTCATTTCACGGTAAACTGATGGATTGCGAACTTATTCCGAGCTCACCAATTTTCTTGATTATCTCATGGCATCAGGTTTATTCTTCCCTAACCACGGTTGGGATGCCCTGATACCTCGGGATGATGGAGTACCTGCGTGGACTCCCTGAAGATGTCCATGAGTTTATGGTGCGCTCTCCATGGACGAGCTCGGCTCGTGCTCCATCGACTATTGAGTAGCGGTCCTCTGACCGGACGAGCTTGGCTCGTGCTCCATCGATTATTGAGTAGCGGTCCTCTCTGATCGGACGAGCTCGGCTCGTGCTCCATCGATTATTGAGTAGCGGTCCTCTGACCGGACGAGCTCGGCTCGTGCTCCATCGATTATTGAGTAGCGGTCCTCTCTGACCGGACGAGCTCGGCTCGTGCTCCATCGACTATTGAGTAGCGGTCCTCTGACCGGACGAGCTCGGCTCGTGCTCCATCGATTATTGAGTAGCGGTCCTCTCTGACCGGACGAGCTCGGCTCGTGCTCCATCGATTATTGAGTAGCGGTCCTCTCTGACCGGACGAGCTCGGCTCGTGCTCCATCGATTATTGAGTAGCGGTCCTCTCTGACCGGACGAGCTCGGCTCGTGCTCCATCGACTATTGAGTAGCGGTCCTCTGAACGGACGAGCTCGCCTCGTGCTCCATCGATTATTGAGTAGCGGTCCTCTCTGACCGGACGAGCTCGGCTCGTGCTCCATCGATTATTGAGTAGCGGTCCTCTGACCGGACGAGCTCGGCTCGTGCTCCATCGATTATTGAGTAGCGGTCCTCTCTGACCGGACGAGCTCGGCTCGTGCTCCATCGATTATTGAGTAGCGGTCCTCTCTGACCGAACGAGCTCGGCTCGTGCTCCATCGATTATTGAGTAGCGGTCCTCTCTGACCGGACGAGCTCGGCTCGTGCTCCATCGATTATTGAGTAGCGGTCCTCTCTGACCGGACGAGCTCGGCTCGTGCTCCATCGACTATTGAGTAGCGGTCCTCTGACCGGACGAGCTCGGCTCGTGCTCCATCGACTATTGAGTAGCGGTCCTCTCTGACCGGACGAGCTCGGCTCGTGCTCCTACTCCGACCTCGGCCGAGATGCCCCGGTTCATCGGGATGCCCCGATACGTTGGGATGTTGTCTTTATTGGCCAAGCGAGCTCGGCTCATTCTTTACCGGCTTCAGCCAACGAGCTCGGCCCGCTATTCCATTTTTGGATTTCTCTGCCGACGTCCTCGAAGAACGGAGTCCGAGCAGAGAAGCGTCTTCAGTCGCCTCGGCGCAAGGACGCATACGGTACCAGAACGGAGTCCGAGCAGAGAAGCGTCTTCAGTCGCCTCGGCGCAAGGACGCATACGGTACAAGGTACCCATTCTGCTTCTGGATTTCTCTGCCGACGTCCTCGAAGAACGGAGTCCGAGCAGAGAAGCGTCTTCAGTCGCCTCGGCGCAAGGACGCATACGGTACCAGAACGGAGTCCGAGCAGAGAAGCGTCTTCAGTCGCCTCGGCGCAAGGACGCATACGGTACAAGGTACCCATTCTGCTTCTGGATTTCTCTGCCGACGTCCTCGAAGAACGGAGTCCGAGTAGAGAAGCGTCTTCAGTCGCCTCGGCGCAAGGACGCATACGGTACAAGGTACCCATTTATTTAATGTTTTTTACATTATCTATTCTGCTTCTGGATTTCTCTGCCGACGTCCTCGAAGAACGGAGTCCGAGCAGAAAAGTGTCCTCAGTCGCCTTGGCGCAAGGACGCATACGGTACAAGGTACCCATTCTGCTTCTGGATTTCTCTGCCGACGTCCTCGAAGAACGGAGTCCGAGCAGAGAAGCGTCTTCAGTCGCCTCGGCGCAAGGACGCATACCGTACAAGGTACCCATTTATTTAATGTTTTTTACATTATCTATTCTGCTTCTGGATTTCTCTGCCGACGTCCTCGAAGAACGGAGTCCGAGCAGAGAAGTGTCCTCAGTCGACTCGGCGCAAGGACGCATACGGTACAAGGTACCCATTCTGCTTCTGGATTTCTCTGCCGACGTCCTCGAAGAACGGAGTCTGAGCAGAGAAGCGTCTTCAGTCGCCTCGGCGCAAGGACGCATACGGTACAAGGTACCCATTTATTTAATGTTTTTTACATTATCTATTCTGCTTCTGGATTTCTCTGCCGACGTCCTCGAAGAACGGAGTCCGAGCAGAGAAGTGTCCTCAGTCGCCTCGGCGCATGGACGCATACGGTACAAGGTACCCATTTATTTAATGTTTTTTACATTATCTATTCTGCTTCTGGATTTCTCTGCCGACGTCTTCGAAGAACGGAGTCCGAGCAGAGAAGTGTCCTCAGTCGCCTCGGCGCATGGACGCATACGATACAAGGTACCCATTTATTTAATGTTTTTTACATTATCTATTCTGCTTCTGGATTTCTCTGCCGACGTCCTCGAAGAACGGAGTCCGAGCAGAGAAGCGTCCTCAGTCGCCTCGGCGCATGGACGCATACGGTACAAGGTACCCATTTATTTAATGTTTTTTACATTATCTATGCGTTGCTATACCATTGGTCGAAGAACCGAGCAATGGAGCTCGGCAAGCCAAAACTTAAGCTCAGGCCCTAGAGCCCATATCCTCGGAACCCAAAATAGATCCGAGCAGAGAAACTTGAGCTACAATAGACAAGTTTCCACACATGAATATTCATTTCAAAAAGCCCGGAGGCCTAGTACAAGAGCTCGGACCCGGCCTTAACAAAGTATAGAGGCCGCTCCGGCTTACAAAAAGGAAAAAGAAGATAGAAAAAAGGGGAAACTACACCAAGGGCTCAGGCCCGGCGACTTCAGGAACAGCTGGCTCTACTGCAGCCGAGGCCCCCACGGTGGCTTTAGGAGCTGCCTCGGTGACCTCGAGAACGATCTCGCCTTCTTCAGCTTGACCCTCCTGGTCGGTCCCACCAGAGGTTGGAACCTCTACCTCCGCCTCCGCTTCTGGGTTTTCGACCCCAGCGCCTGGTTGAAGCAGGCTAAGGTCGAAATCTGGGAGAAGTCGCCGCAACTGATTGTGGAAGTCCTTGAAGCCCTGGATGAGACCATTGACGCCTTCCTCTTCCATCAAGTTGCGAAACTCTTCCGATTCACGGAAGAGCTTGACGGCGTCCCGGGCCTCCTCCCGGGCCTCCTTCTCCCGAGCCTCATGGTAGGCGGCCTTCCGCTCCAAAATTTTTATTTCTCTTTCGCGATCCGCGAGCAGAGATTGCACGTCAAGTAGACGGATCTCGAGATCTCGGACCTTTATTCGAGCCTCCCCCACCTCCTGCTCGCGTATAGCGAGCGACGATTCGGCCTCCGTCCGGCGGGCCTCCGCGGCGCGCACTTCGGACCTAGTCAAAGAGTGCGCGCCCTTCTCCTCTTCAAGTTCGGCGACCAGAGTCCGAACCTCGTCTTCGGCCGCCCCTAGCTTCGCTTGAAGCACTTTCTGCTCGGCCTCAGACGCGAGGAACTTTGTTTCGGCCTCCTCGCGCCCCCTTTGATGCCTTCGGGCCCGGTCCCGATAGTCCTGGATGATGTGAATCATCGTCTCGGTCTCGTGGAGGCGCTGCAAGAGGGACATGTAAGAAACAGTTTTAAGCCGAAACACAAATTTGCACAGAGATAAAAGCTGACTTACTCGGATGGAAGAGCAAATAGCGGAGTCCATGAACTCGCCGTAGTTCATGGACCGAATTTTGGCCTGGTCGGCCGGGAGCAGCGCGACCCGAAGAACTTCGCGCGCCACTTGTGCATTATCGAGGGCCGAGTCGCCCTCGAAAACAGCCCATCCAGGAGCGTAAGGCACCCGCTCCTGAGGACCCGAAGAACCCGCCAGACCGGCCTCAGCTGGCCTGGGTGCGGCCGACCCCGTTGCTTCTTGGCTATTCCCCGGCTCAGAGCTGGGGAATTGGGGTCGAGTAGACGGCTGACCGGACCGCTGCGTGGTAGAGGTGGGGCGTGCGAGCGCCAGATCTGTTGAGGTCCTCCCTCCCTGGTCGGAATTTGGAGCTTCCCGCCGACCAGGGACTTGCGAAATCGGCACCGGACACGGAAGTGCCATCGTGGCTCCGCCAGAGCCCACGCCCTCTCCCCGACCAGCCTCAGGGCGCACGGGGCGAGAAGCGCGCGCCTCAACGGTTGTGGTCGTCGAGGTCTTCGCCGAGGTCTTTGCTTTCTTCCTCGGCTCGGTCGGTTCTCCTGAGAGTTCGGCCGCCCTCTTCTGGAAGCGGGCGTAAAGGACTTCGCTCTTGGTCACCATTTTTGCGATGTCTGCAAAGATGAGCAAAATTAGAACATTAGAACAATAAGGAAATAAGAAGTTGCTGTAACTATCCTTACCCTGAGGACGTGCCGAGCTCAAGCCCACGTTCACCAGGGCGTCCTCGCCAATGAGGCCGTTCAGCAAAATCCCGTCCCCAAGGCTGCGGATGGTATCGAAGATCTCCTGCTCACGCGGAGAAAGCTGGGGGAGCCTGTTGATGGATTTAAGTTGGGCCGGCCTCCACCTGGGGTCAAACCCCCAGGATGAGGGGGCACCATGAAAAAGTAGACGACCCACCCGGAGGGCGATGTAGAGCCACTCCCCGTCTCCCGGGTTCGACTTAAAAATAAAAAGTCGCCGGAAGACATTGACAGAGGTAGGAATCCCCTGTAGTAAACACAGTGATAGGAAACCCATCACTGTCCTCCAAGCGTTTGGAGTGAGTTGCGCCGGGACCAACTGGCATACCGCCAGCAACTCATTCACAAAGCTGTGAAGAGGAAATCGGAGGCCAGCCCAGAGTGACTCCGAGTGCACTCCGATCCGGCCTACCGGAGGATCGGTTACCCGATCCCTTCGCCTGGCGGGTTCCAAATGGAACCCGTGAAGAGGGAAAAACCACTCTTCGGTCATCTCGACCTCCAGGACACTCATGGTGGATACTACTTCGCTAGGCAAAGAACCCATTACAAGAGAGGGAAATCAAAAAGAAGGGGGACCTGGGAAAGATGCCGGAGAAAAGGGACTTCGGTCTGAGGAAGACTGGGAGAATAGGAAGCTGGAAGCAGAAGGCAATAGAAAGAGGACAGGGGGCCGGGGGAGAGTTTATATAGACCTCCCCAACGGCTCGGATCAGCGAAGAAAGCGCTGCGTCCTGGTTAGATGATAACACGTGTCGGCCTAAAAGACAGAACGACGCATTTAATTAGGGCTAGCGCTTCGAATGTCGAAGCGCCCCATCGGATCGTGCGGAAAGGCATCCGCAATCGAAGATCGTGCGGCCCCATCATGAGCCCACGACGCGAGGACGCTTCGCAAAAGGTGTCCCAATAATGAGGTTCTTCGGGAAAGAAGAGACGCCGCCTATTAAAGGCACCTCGAAGCGTTCGATAACTCAAAACGCACAGTAAATCAAAATTTTCGGAATTCGTGATGACCCAATTAAAGCTACTTCCCGCGCTCCAGCTGATAGCCAACTGGAGCTCGGAAGTCGGGGGGTAGTGTTAGGGGAAAAACCCTAAGTCATATATCCACAGAGGCGCTCGGCCGAAGAGCGCCGACCGGAAAGCCGCTCGGCCGAAGAGCGCCGACCGGAAAGCTGCTCGGCCAAGGAGTGCCGACCGGAAAGCCGCTCGGCCGAAGAGCGCCGACCGGAAAGCTGCTCGGCCAAAGGATGCCGACCAGGAAGGCGCTCGACTAGAGGGCGTCGACCAGAGCGCGCGCCAAGAGGTGCCCCACCCAAAGCTGCTCGGTTAGAAAGTGCCGACCAAAGACAGCGCCAAGGCGCTCTGCTAGAAGGTGCTCGCCTAAAGGGCGCCGACCAGGAGTACTTGAAGCAACCCCGCCACAGGGCGCCCCATTGGGCGACCAGCTCGGCTCGGCACTCTTGCCGAGCCGATGCCTTAACCAAATGTTCAACCTTCGCCTAAAGTCCAAGGGACTGACAACTCCTACGGCTTGCGACCTGCCACTATCTCCAAGCCATCAAGGCATAAGATCTTCGCAGGTATTCGGCACGACCTGCCATTAATGCACGAGACTCTCTCAAGTCTCCGATGCACTCAGTCATTTAATGAACACGGCCCAAGACGATCTCCGGATCACTGAACCATCAGAGCGCATGGCTCTACCTGACCGCCGGTTCATTCGGTAATAAATGCACTTACCATCCACAGACCCCAGGCCCGCTACGGCCGGCGGTTCAACCACTCCAACAGGTCCGATCGACCGTGACAACTCCCTGATTCTGGTCTGATTCGGCCCTGTTCTCCACTATGCCATAAATGGGCCAAATCGTGCCCAATTATCACAGACAGGGACAAATCCCCCGGTTACCTCCCAGGTAACGTAATCCCCTCCTATAAAAGGGAAGCTGGGAGAACCAAGGGGGGGTGGAAAAAACAAACAAAAAACGGAAACAGATCTCCGGGACTGAACCCGCCGGGAAGCATAGACACAATTGAGGACATCATCCTCTTCGTCTTCTTTATCTTATCCAAATGTTCTTGCTGTCTTCTCCATATACTCTCTTCCCTGCTCTCTCCACATACTTGCCCCCTCTGACTTAGGCATCGGAGAGCCGGCGCCGGAGAGCCCGGCCACCGGTTTTCCTTGCAGGACTTGCACACCCCCCCGCAGCAGAGGACGCAGCCGGCCGGCGCACCGCCGTCCGCCCCCTGTAGCAGCGGAGCTCCTCCTTCCCCGGCTTCGCGGCGGCCCCCGGGTCCAATTTCCAGCAACAGATACCATAAGTTTGCAAACTTGCTTCTAAGTTTTGTATCAGCACCTGCCTAATCCCATGCCAGTGAATGGCTAAGTTCTCAGTGAGCAACGCATTCTTGACATCGATGACCACAGTGTCTCCCTGCTCGGCAATGATTGTTGGGCCAGGTGTTCTCCCATTGATGGTGATTGCCAACTTCTGGAAGCAATCTGGGGACTTGAACTGGTATGCCACCTCCCATTTTTGATAGTGGATTTTAGCTCGAACAGAGCCTGTGGTCGCAGAGATGATGAGGAAAAACAACAGCGGCAGCTTAGCTGCCAACCCAACGCCGCCCGGCCACAAGTCCATCTTCGACCAAGAAACTCTTCCCTCCGGCTCCGAGAAGCGCTCCTGTCACCCCAAAAGTTGGCGGATCTATCGAGGGGGATCTGGAACTACTAAGTGGCAATCTAAGAAGCCATATTAGTTTTTTATGACCTTTTGGTCAGTAGCATTTTGTTAATGAAACGGATTGACCTTGGCCAGTCTTTCTCTCATTCTCTTAAAAAAAAAAAAAATCTTGGTCAAATAGAAAGAACAGACGTCGTAGTTCGGGGGTACAAAGAAATTTCTAACGAATGCTTGTCAAATTTCTAAAAAGAAATTTCTTATGGATGGTGATTTCATGGAAAAACATGGTTTACTCGGGTCCACCGCTAATAAGGCTAAACATTTGTTTTTTTTCATCAAGCTCTCTTATTTTTTGGGGGGGTAAAATGGGAAACTAGACCGCAAAAATGAAAGTCCCATACAATCAATTTGTATAACATCATTTGACAAAATATCGTAATGGAAATCTCAACTTGTCAGCTAATCTGTAGGAAAATTAGCCTCTCCAAACATATGATTAGCAGTGAAGAAATTCAAAGATGCATATAGATGGAGAATATCAAAAAGAAGAGGACTTGACGGTGCAGGAATCTTTCCCTTGATCTAATTAATACCAGTACTAGAGTCATCGTCAAGCAGAATACTTTTGAGTCAAAATTGTAGCTCTAAACCCTTTCTACGAGTCTCTTAAATTTCAAACAGAAATAGCTGAAATCGTACCAGCAAAGATAAAGTGGCCATAATGATCTCGAATGAGAAATCCAACAGCACCTTGATTACTTTTGAGGGAGCTATCAAAGTTGATCTTCAAAGTTCTTAGGGATAGGGGACCTAATGAACCTATAAGGAAAGGAAGATGAGCTACTAGAGTTGCAGATGACCCAGCACAAATATCAACCAAACACAGATATCATCTATTGTGAGGACTTGTGCGGGCATGTGTTTAGTTCTACATCATTCATGCCGGAGAGATCTTGAGTACTTATACAGAACTAAGAAATCCAAAAAATGCCTTCCAGCTCGCTATTTTGGGTGAGGTCCTAGGTTGTTACAAATAGTATTAAAGCGGACCTGATGTATAGCCCATATGGACTAGGGGACCCTGCAGCACAGGCTCCTTAAGACTAACCACGGGTCGACCGTGGTATTTATGATTAGATTTGAATAGATTTGGACCCTTAGCCTGACAAGGATGTCAGTGCTTAAACAAGAAGAATATGTAAGGATCTATGCAGGGCGTGTGTTTAGTCCCACATCGATTATTTGCCAGAAAGATCTTGGGTACTTATACAGGACTAAGAAATCCAAAAATACCTTTTAGCTAGTCATTTTGAGTGAGGACTTGGGTTGTTATATCCTTTGGACATATGGGTTTAGTTCAAGTGACAACATCTCTCATTTCAATCCTTTATTCGTAAACTCCTAGTTTCACCAGATCTAGCTCGCTTGGGAGTTAGATGAGATGGGTATAGGTAGCACGATAACAACAATATCTTTGATAACAATCAACTTATATAATTAACTATAACAATAATTGAGAAAAGAGAGACCCCAAAAGTAGTAAATTGAGAGCCTAAACAATTGTTAGGTCTGAATATTATGATAAGAAAATTATAACAACCTAAGATCTCATCAAAAAAGCTAGTTGGATAGTATTATTTGGATTTCTAGGCCCTATATAATTATCCAAGATCTACCCAGTGCATAGCCGATGTGGGACTAAATATATGCTCGTATGAGTCCTCACATGCTTTTTCCATTTAAGCTCTAGCATACTCGCCAAGTTAAGGGTCTAAATCTATTCAAATATAATCATAGGCATCATGATCGACCTGCGGTTAGCTTCAAGGAGCCTGTGTCGTAATGTCTCCTAATTCACATAGGCTATAGACTGGATCTGTTCTGATACTATTTATAACAATACAAGATTATTTGAGTTCTTTAACCTTATTCAAAATCTACCTAGTGCATAGTTGATATAAGACTAAATACACACCTGCATGGAAGCTCACGAAAATAGATTTGCAATGACCTATGAATGGAAACATAAGAATTTAAACTAATATCACTGGAATTGTATCCAATCTAGAAGCAAAAATGAAAGGTTACATTTTGAAAAATAATTGGACAAATGTACAACAAATTTGGCCTGTTTTCATCACGGTGGTGTAGCCACGAGGATGGGGAAGTTTCTCAGCAAGTGAATGAAAGTATTTTTTTTTCCTTTATGCATGTTTGCGTGTACTTGTTCTTGGTGCCAGCCACTACTACTATTTGCGGTCTTACCCGTTCCAACTGCTATAATGTCAAGCATGTAAGCAAACAAGAAAAGAAAACCTATGCCTTTCGTGCCACACAACATGGTTTGGCAATAACACAACATTAATCCGATTACTTAGCTCCAGAAGCCAAGGAATCGATCTTTTCTTTTGTGGTGGCGTATGTTTTAGAAAAGCAGGCCTTGCTTTTTTATTTATCGCTTTGAAAATAAGAAATATTTATCCAATCACGAAGATATTTATAAGCTGGCAATAACTGCAGAAGGATAAGTTGGAAGCCCATAGCACTCGCGGACGGTAGAGGTCAGACTCGAGGGAGATGTAACCGAACCGAAGACTTTTTGTTGGAGGATCCAGATAGAACTGTAGATCGATGGCAACGTAGTGCCCAACAAAAATAAGGAAGACATGATCTCCCCACCGATTTTGATTACATGCCCGTCACCCATTAGTTGAATAGAGCATGACATCCAGGCCGGTTCCCTAGGGTTTGGGTAAAGTCACTGTACCCCAAAACTAGGGGCATTATAGCGGGACCATAGCTTTAGTTAAATCTTGATCCATACCCTATCTTTTGAAAAATAAATTATTACCTAAACAAGGTATGTCAAAGAGAGTCGAGAGGCGCCGGTCTTGGAGTTCGTTTCTTTGAAGCTGCCAATGGAGGACTTGGACGCAAAAGAAGTTCCGTCGTCATGCACGCGGTGAATGCATGATGTGGATCTTTTGAATTAATTATTTCATTGTAGTACTCCAGGAAAAAAAAAGAAAAGAAAAAAACCCTTCATACCCATTCAGTTAGCGGTCAGTGCAAACAAAGAATATCCATACATGCCAATCGAAGGGCCCTTTTCGGAATGCATGACCACAGTTATATATGAGCTAATCACCTATGAGATTGATTCCTAATTTATGCTTCTTGTGCAGTCAATTAGTCATAGCTTGTTCCAAGACCGATAGTTGATGTTGTATGATCGGTTTAATCTTAGATTTATTTCACATGAGTTAATCTACAAACTTTTCTGTTATTCTGTAATCCAATTTTGGCCTTCTCGTAAGTTTATTCGAAGCACTTGAAGGAGTTGCCGGGTCTCTACCTCTACAATTGTCAGGCCTTTCGCATGAAGAAGGATATGTTTGGATCATGCGGTAGCCATTTTTTTGAGATTTATGCAAGCAGATGGATGAAGATGTTCTGAGAGCTTTGAAAGCTGTGTGGAGCATGATCAAATAGCTGATGATGTGAAAGAAGATCAATCAGAAGATACAACCTGAACCCTATCATTTCATCGTCGGAAAAGTTGGCAGTGTTGGCCTCCAAGCATATATACAGGCTCCGTTTTAGACGATCACAAATTCCTTGCCAATGCAAAATATGTTATCAAAATCTTCAGCAGCTAAGATATGTCATTGTATGCATCTTTCCCATCAAAATGTCGAACCAAGATTGAACCTCCATTAGCCACATTTGTTTCAAATTGTATTTTGTGCTTCTTGAAGAAGGCTATAGCAACTTTAGCGAAGCAAGAATAAAAGAAATAACGAGCCTCGAATAGATATAATTTTCAGGAGCATGACTTTATGGCGTTGATTAGCATTTTTTTGTTGAAAGCGTGTCACGTGGAGGTAAACTGTGCACATAACCACACAAGCCTCTATCATGAACAAACAACTCTCTTGGAGCATTTTGGAAGAACTGGTTATCAGATAAAATTAAAGGACCCTCCAGGAGGTATGATAAATCTATATATGGATGACAAGCTAACCATGCCTCGAAGAGATGATGAAATGGAACCTCCTAACTTGTTATGCGAGGTGTTTTAGCATTAGTAGCTTGCTTAGTTGTGATGGAATATTATACCCATGAAGAAATTGTTGCTTTGATTGAGTAATTCTTACAGGTTACCAATTTGATGTGGAATAGTTTCATTCAAAACATTATTGGTCATCTTAAGCAGGCAGAGTTTATTGCAGCCCCAATGTGTTCTGGTATTCGACCACTCAGAGTGTTTGCTAATAATTTCATATCAAAAAGTAATACCAGCAAAAGGAAAATCATATCTACAAAAAAATCATGAAGTTTCGTCATTTTTCTTGACTTTGCAGCGATTGGTTCATCTAATTGCAATTCCAGGTCACCAACCTCAGTCTCAAACTGTGGGCCTCTTCTATGCAGTAGTGTTAGATACCAACAAAATGAGCTAATACTAGCCTGCCATAGAACTATAGGTTAATGGCTAAATAGTGTTTTGGTGATTCGATGACACAGAAAAATATTAATTTAATTTAATCAAGTGAGAGTGAGGCTTGGCATGATCATAAAATTGCCTTCTTGTAGCCTGGGTGGGTGTGTTATGGGTTCCAAACACAGGAAAAAAGCTCTCCCTACGTAAGAATAAGGCCATATGTATTTAACCTCCTAGACTCTGCAATGGTAGTAGTCTTGTGCATTGGGTTAGCTTTTCGTTAATTTAACCAAATTGGAGAATGGGTTGATGTGTAAGATTGAAATGCAATTAATATATGTCAAACACTTTGCATTTTTTCTGCATGAGAAACATTTTCTACGAGATATTGCATGAGGGGATTTGTGCAACTTGCAATACCGACGCCATATACGTGCGATGGTTGAATGTAGGCTTGCTAACCCAACATTGTGTTGGTCCAGAAAAATTTTCAAGTGTACTATCTGACACCCCCAAGTATAATATGATATTTATAGATTGATTTTGACTCTTTTTTTCTTTCACATGCTGACATGGAAGCATGTGATTGGAAGCAGTTTTCAGAGTTCAAAATTGATATCAGATATATTTTCAATTAAATTAATCTCTGCTGCTATATCAATAGATGCATGTAACTAGGTTATAATTAACCAATCCGGCATCCAAGATTGACAATAATGAACCATGATCATCCAAGGTGGCCTCTTCTCCATGGTAGAGAGCATGCATCCTTAGATAGGTGCTACATCACCCATCTCGAGAATAAAGGGCTATGGTTCATCTCTCTGTCCACTTTGTTTGGCACCAAACTTTATTTTTGAGATGGATGATAGCCATATGTTTTCAAGATGGATGATTAATTTTTTTTTTATGATGAGTGTCCAATTGATTCACAGCTCTCCACGGTGTAAAATATGCACAACAAAGGCTTTGGACCTAACAATAATTAGGATACTATCCGAGACTGTAGATATTTACACGGAACGGTAGCGATATCGCCTTAATCCCCTATCTGTCTAGGATCATGGTGTGATGTAAGATGAGTGGCTAAGCTTGGATTCTTTAATTTCGAGGATGCTCTCTTTCTTCGCTACGATAGGTGCATGTTTATAGGTGATAAAACTCCCACCCTTCATTTTAATTTAAGGATCAAATGCTATCCCTTCCTTTTGGCTTTTAGTGATGCATCTATTTCTCAAATGGAATGGAGACAGCAGTGGAAGAAATTAAATTCCACACCACGTGCACCACGTGGCAGTGTGCCACTCCAATCATGGAAGATAGTTATAAGCTGACAGCAACCACTGAAGGATAAGTTGAAGCCCATAGCACTAGCGGACGGGAGAGGCCAGACTCAAGAGAGATATAACCAAAGACTTTTTGTTGAAGAAGAGATAGAACTGTAGATGGATGGCAACATAGTGCCCAACAAAAACAAAAACAAGCCAGTCACCTGTTGGTTGAAAAAGAGCATGACATGTTAGCAAAGTCCAGACCGGTTCCGTACGATTTGGGTAAAATCACTATCTCCCAACCCTTGTTCAGCTTGAAACATTCAAAGCATCACAAAATTTCTATCACCCGTCCCTTACGGTAGACATACAAAGGAATATGCAACTAGATGGTGGCTATAAAAGGCCTCGGAACTCTCTCTCAACAACCACAATAACCTTTGGGCCTATCAGAACCTTAGCTATGTCATCTCCAAAATTCCTCTCCACCCTTCTTCTGTTTCTAATCCTTTCATTTCTTCTTGCCTTGGCATCAGCTTCACTTGCATCCCAAGGGAGGGCCCTCCTCCAGTGGAAAGCCAACCTCCAGAGCTAAGGATCACTTGAATCTTGGAACCTTGACACTAGTCCATGCAACTGGACTGGAATCGCATGCAACATCACACGTCGAGGCCGACATGTGATCACGGAGGTGAATCTGCCCAATATGGGTCTAGCAGGAATGCTGAATGCTCTCAACTTCTCCCCCCTGTCATCACTTACCAGTCTCAACCTCACGTTCAACAAGCTCTATGGAAGCATCCCTCCCACCATATCTGCTCTTTCGAAGCTCACCTCTCTTGATCTCTGCACTAATAACTTCACAGGGACAATTCCACTACAGATCAGCTCTCTGACAAAGCTCAACTCCTTCAATCTTAGTGAGAATCAGATAAGCGGTTCCATCCCTCCTTGGCTAAGTAATATGACAAGGCTTAACTTCTTATACCTATCCGACAATAACCTTTCAGGTACCATCCCAAGGGAATTAGGAAGGCTTGGGAACCTCTTAGAGTTGACAATCTACACCAACCAGATAACAGGTTCCATCCCTCCCACTTTGGGAAATTTAACCCGGCTTCAATTATTGGATTGCTCCAACAACGGGATATCTAGCTCCATTCCTGCTGAAATAGGAAATCTAGCGGAGTTAACTATGCTAGAACTCTCACAAAACAATTTAACAGGTTCCATCCCTAATTGGTTAGGAAATTTAACCAAGCTTAATATTTTGTACCTTTGGGATAATCATCTCTTTGGATCAATTCTTCATGAAATAGGAAATCTAGTGAAGTTAACTGGGCTATCACTCCAACAAAATAGTTTAGTAGGTTCCTTCCCCACCAGCTTAGGAAATTTAACCAAGCTTGAATTCTTGTACCTCTTTGAAAATCAGATCTCTGGACCAATTCCTCTTCAAATACAAAATATGGTAAGCTTGACAGATTTGGAAATCGATAGCAACCATTTAGATGGTTCAATCCCTAGTAGTATCGGAAATTTAACCAAGCTTGAAATCTTGCACCTCTATGAAAATCGAATCTCTGGACCAATTCCTCATGAAATACAAAATCTGGTAAGCTTGACAGATTTGGAAATCGATAGCAACCATTTAGATGGTTCAATCCCTAGTAGTATCAGAAATTTAATCAAGCTTGAAATCTTACACCTCTATGAAAATCGAATCTCTGGACCAATTCCTCATGAAATACAAAATCTGGTAAGCTTGACAGATTTGGAAATCGATAGCAACCATTTAGATGGTTCAATCCCTGGTAGTATCGGAAATTTAACCAAGCTTGAAATCTTGCACATCTATGAAAATCGAATCTCTGGACCAATTCCTAATGAATTAGGAAACTTGAGGAAGCTTAATGAGCTGTTGCTGTACAATAATCAAATCTCTGGCTCGATCCCTCCATCTTTTGGAAGCTTAACCAACCTTACTGATTTGCGCTTATTCAACAATCAATTATCTGGTTCTTTGCCTCAGGAATTTAACAATATTACAAATTTGAAAAAACTCGAATTGGGGAACAACAATTTTTCTGGCCATTTACCCCATGACATATGCAAAGGAGGAGTTCTATATTATCTTTCTTTGGAAAGCAACCATTTTGAAGGTCCAATTTCCAAAAGCTTGAAAAACTGTACAAGCCTAGTTAGAGTCCGACTTGAGCACAACCAACTCTCTGGGGATATATCTGAAAATCTTGGAGTGTATCCACATCTGTGGTACATCGATTTAAGCTTCAACAGACTGTCTGGTAAGCTCTCACCAAATTGGGGAGGATGTCATAATTTGTCGCTCTTAAGAATCTCCAGCAACAAGGTTACAGGAAGCATACCAGCAGAACTCGGAAAGTTGACTAGACTACAAGAACTTGACCTTTCCTCAAACTATCTATCAGGAGAGATTCCGAAGCATCTGAGCAAGTTAACTAATCTATATAACTTGACTTTGAGCAACAACCAACTTGTTGGAGAGGTATATCTAGAATTCGGAGAACTATATAATTTGCAGTTTCTTGATCTGTCAGCAAATCAACTAAGAGGAAGGGTACCAGAACAATTAGGTAACTGCATGAATCTTCAATTGCTGAAGCTTGGAAACAATCATTTAAATGGAAGCATTCCCTTTCAACTTGGAAATCTAGTATACTTGCAAGACTTCCTGGATCTAAGCCACAACTCATTTACCGGAAAGATACCATCACAATTTGGCAAACTGAATATGCTAGAAGTTCTGAATCTATCACACAATGAGCTGACCGGTCCTCTTCCACCTTCTTTGAGTGATATGATGAGCTTGTTATCTGTAGACTTATCATTCAATGAATTAGAAGGCCCACTGCCCAACAACAGAATTTTTCAGAATGCTCCAATAGAGTGGTTCGCCCACAACAAGGGCTTGTGTGGTGCAGTAAAAGGTTTGCCTTCATGTGGCTCGTTTACAACTAGCAAAGATGATGCAAATAAGCACCACAAACTTTTCTTGTTAATTACTGTTCCTAGTCTCTTATTTCTATTTGTTGTATTTGCTTTGCTAATTATGAGAAGGAAGAAATATGCGATAAATAATGCAAGTATTGAAGAAGGTGGATTCTCTATTTGGAACTTCAATGGAGAAGGTGCATACAATGGCATCATTCAAGCAACAGAGAATTTTGATGCCAAGTATTGCATTGGCACTGGAGGATTTTCCAGTGTTTACAAAGCACTATTGCCAAGCGGCAAGTTGGTAGCTGTGAAGAAATTTCATCTATTAGAAATTGAAAACTCGCCAAGCAAGCAAACTTTTTGGAATGAAATATGGGCATTGACCCAGATCCAACATCGGAATATTGTGAAGCTTTATGGTTTTTGCTCCAATGGTTGACATAGTTTTCTTGTTTGTGAATACATGAAGAGAGGAAGCTTAGCAAATATTCTCCGAAGTGAAGGTGCTGCTGAATTGGATTGGTCTAAGAGAGTGGATGCTGTAAAACATATTGCTTATGCTCTATCATATATGCACCATGATTGCGCTCCGCCATTAGTGCACCGAGACATAACAAGCAATAATATTTTACTTGATTCAGAATACAAGGCTTGTATTTCGGACTTCGGTATTGCTAGACTTGTAAAGCCTGATTCATCTAATCAGAGTATGCTTGCAGGCACACGAGGATATTTGGCCCCAGGTATGCTGCAATTCCATTTTTGTAATGTAAGAACAATGGCCTTACAAATTTGTTTATATTTTTTAATGCATTGTTCAAGATATGTTTAGAGCATCTTTAGGTTTACCTCTATAGAAAAAAAAGGTATAACATAGCTATGACGATGGTACTTAGCAATGCATTACACACTTCCAAGCTCATCAAAGAAACACAATTTTTTTACCTCAAAAAGAGTTATTGTTTCTTTCTTGGTCTTATTAGGATTAGCAAATTGCATGTTACTCTCCATGGCATTCATGCGACCAAGTTGATATGTTTGTTTAACTTTTAATACTATTACATTTTCAAATCTATAATTTGTACTATACTATAAACTATTTATTATATGCTAGCTTGCTTTTGTGAGGGACTGAGATAATTGAGAATGCTCTAAACTTTTTGCATTAAATCAGATACCTTATGTTGGAGTTATAAGGGGACTCCAGAGCTAATTAAATTGACGAAACTAGCTCTATTAGAAGTGGTTGACAATAAAAATTTGATTTTATATTTTTTTTTATCCATTGCAGAGCTTGCATACACAATAAGGGTAACTGAGAAATGTGATGTATATAGTTTTGGAGTAGTAGCACTTGAGATTGTAATGGGAAAGCATCCAGGAGATCTCATCTCTACTTTAACTTCTCCAGTCTGTGAAAACATCTTTCTGAAAGATATATTAGACCCGCGACTACCGCCTCCTACAACTCAAGCTACAAATGAGTTAGTTGCAATAGTTATGACAGCATTTCAGTGTTTGGATAACAACCCGCATTCTCGTCCGACGATGCGAAATATATCTCAACAGTTGTCTACCATCAGGGCACAACCAAACTCCCAATCTTTGGACATGATTAAGTCATGTCCCCTAATCCATGTTAAGGTATGATAGAAAATAGATATTATGCCAAAAATAGCCATCATTTAATATACAGTTTATCTCCTTTTTTTTGGTTTAAGAGAGTTAGCAGAACTTGATTCTTTATGCAGTAGATTTAGATCTACCAACGGATAGATCCCTTCATGCTTTTTTATCATTGGAAATTGTAAAGTTATCTTCACTGAGTTGTCACAACAATTAATTTATATTCAAGCATTTTATTGACCAGGTCAATCCGGAAAAATTATTGCCTAATATGGCCATGCTTGCAACCAGTCACAATCGTTGGTTCCTATGATGATAATGATGGGCGTATTTGATGAATAAAGCCCACGGAAATCAACGACAATGATTGGCTGCCTGAGCACCGTGGTGCATGCAGTGTAAGTAATAATATCTTGTCATTGGCACAATATGCACCTTCCAACCATAGGAATTGTGTTTCTCACGGAGCGATATACTTGTAAGCGGGCACTCACATTTAGCAAGAAAATATGAGAACAAGCATGTTTTTGTCAAGAATACCAGTGAAAAAGAATGCACTGGACCAGTTGGGTTGGGCTAGTTGTTGTCTCGAGGCTCTGTTTAAACTGGAATTCTACTGGATCAGATTTTATTCATTGGACAGGTATTGGATTGTATGGTTTCTTGGGCTTGGACAGCCCATGTCCCCCCTTCGTCTTCTTTGTTTGTCTTTGCTTTTTCCGTTCTTTTTTTGCTTTCTCATGCCTTGGCTTGGATTTGTACTTCATTTTATTTATCAATAAAATAATATAATAGGTTTTATTAATTTGCTAAAAAATATAATGATATTTGTAATGTAGGATTTGAAGTTTGAGATTCAACTATATAGTCATACGTGACTATAGTGATGGACATGCATCGATATTTGCTAATGAATTAATAGTTAAACTTTTTTGTTGAAAAGAAAAGAGTATAACAATTTGAGCTTGAAAATTTGCTAAAAAAGAAAATTGAGCTTGCAAAACTAAATAAAAGTTTGGGCTCAGATTGGTAACAACCAATCAATTGAACAAACAAGCCAAATTTGGATTTCCATATATATAGCTAGGTAGATGGATAGATAAATAGATAGGGGTGTGTGTGTATCTCTCTCTCTCTCTCTCTCTCTCTCTCTCTCTCTCTCTCTCTCTCTCTCTCTATATATATATATATATATATATATATATATATATGTATATGTACGTATGTATACAAACCCAAGCAGTTTACTAGTTTACTATTACTCGACTCATTTGTATTCCTTCTCCCCAACCATCCAAGTTAGCCAAGAAAAAGACAACCATTGCTTAGAAGGTGGCACTCCTACCATACTTCCTTAATGAAAAATAAAACAGAAAAAAAAAAGAGCAATGTAGAAAGAATGTTGTATTATACTCAAGTAATTGTTCAAAATCTTTTGTAGAAATCATAGTTAATAAAATTATGATGCACCAATATTAATACTCAAGTTGTACTAAAATTAAAATGAATACTAGTAAAAACACAATTCTAGTATTGCAACTTTACAGGATTATCTCAAGGCTCAATACACCAGACATTGATATAATGTCTCCCCCTCACGAAATACCCATCTCAAAGTTTCAAATCTTCTTTAGCTGCATGCTACTCTAACAAGAAAAAGGTTTTGAAATCTTCAATCAATCGACTAAAGAATACAGAAAGAAAAGATTAGTATGGAGGTTTCTTTTGGGCAACGACGTTAAAAAAAATTCTAAGCGATCGGCCCGACGGTCGCTGATGTCTCGTTTCTAGAAGACACCCCGACTAGTCTTGGGTGGGCCCACCTACACCTCTCTCTCCGCGTCCCTATTAATCAAATCACAACCGTTCGATTGCTCGGTTTGTCTTGGCCCCGATCCGATGGCTGACGCTTCATGGTCTGCCAGATCGCAAGAACGGATCAGATTGTTTTGATATCCAGTGGGTTTCTTGGTCTTTCGGTAATTTTGCCGAAGGATGTTGAAGGGATTGGAAGGGAGGGAGAGGAAGACTTGAAGAAGCGCAGCTGCGTTTTAGGCATCGCTGATTTCTTGTATTCAACTCCAAACAATGTGAGTTCTTTATTACCCAATGTTGCTGGAAATTGGACCCGGGGGCCGCCACGAAGCCGGGGAAGGTGGAGCTCCGCTGCCGGGAGGTCGGACGGCGGTGCGCCGGCCGGCCGCGTCCTCCGAAGGCTGTGGAGAGTGGGATGAGCGACGAAGAGGGCGTCCTGTCCTCTCCTGCAGAAAGAAGCCGGTGGCCGGGCTCCCCGGCGCCGGCCCTCCGATGCTTAAGTCAGAGGGGGCCAATATGTGGAGAGAGCAAGGAAGAGAGTATATGGAGAAAACAGCAAGAATATTTGGATAAGATAAAGATGAAGAGGATGATGTCCTCAGTTGTGTCTGTGTTGTTTTCTCTTATCCCGGTCCCGTCCCTCTCCCTTTTCCCCCAGGTTTCCTTTTATAGAAGGATTTTTGTTACCTGGGAGGTGACAGGAGGTTTGTCCTGTTTTGTAATAATTGGGCACGATTTGGCCCATTAATGGCGTAGTGGAGAATAAGGCCGACTCGGACCGGAGTCAGGGAGTTGTCACGGTCGATCGGACCTGTTGGAGTGGTTGAACCGCCGGCCGTGGTGGGCCTGGGGTCCGTGGATGGTAAGTGCATTTATTACCGAGTGAACCGGCGGTCAGGGAGAGCCATACGCTCTGATGGTTCAGTGATCCGGAGATCGTCTTGGGTCGTATTCATTAAATGACTGAGTGCATCGGAGACTTGAGGGGGTCTCATGCATTAATGGCAGGTTGTGCCGAATACCTGCGGAGATCTTATGCCTTGATGGCTTGGAGATAGTGGCAGGTCGTAGTGGAGTCGCGTGTATAGCCGCCAGACCTTTCGAGAAGGTTAGGCAAGGCATCGGCTCGGCAGGGGTGCCGAGCCGAGCTGGTCGCCCAGAGGGGCGCCCTGTGGTGGGGTTGCTTCTAGTACTTCTGCTCGGGGCCCTTTGGGCGAGCGTCTTGCGCTCTTCGGTTGGTTTCCTGGTCGGCGCTTTCTGGTCGACTCTTTCTAGCCGACTCTTTCTGGTCATTTTGGTTGGGCGCCTCTTCTTGGCGCTCTCTCTGGTCGGCGCTCTCTAGCCGAGCACCCTGCTGGTCGGCACTCTTCGGTCGAGCGCCTTTCCGGTCGGCACTCTTTGGCCGAGCATCTTCCTGGTCGGCGCTCTTTGGCCGAGCGCTTTTCCGGTCAGCGCTCTTTGGCCGAGCGCCTTTCCGATCGGCGCTCTTTGGCCGAGCGCCTCCGTGGCGGTATGACTTGGGGTTTTTCTCCCAACACTACCCCCCGACTTCCGAGTTCCAGTTGGCTACCAGCTGGAGTGCGGGAAGTAGCTGTAGTTGGGTCATTACGGATTCCGAAAATCCTAATTTATTGCGCATTTTGAATTATCGAGCGCTTCGAGGTGCCTTTAATAGGCGGCGTCTCTCCCTTCCCGAAAAGTCTCATTATTGGGATACTTTTTGCGAAGCGTCCTTGCGTCGTGGGCTCATGATGGGGCCACACGATCCGATGGGGCGCTTCGGCGTCCGAAGCGCTAGCCCTAATTAAATGCGTCGTTCTGTCTTTTGGACCGACACGTGTGGTCATCTCAACGGGATGCGGCTTTTCTTTTCGCCGATCAGGGCCGTTGGGGAGGTTTATATAAACTCTCCCCGGCCTTCTGTCCCATTCTTATCGCCTTCTTCCAGCTTTTCTTCCTTCAGCCTTTCACGGTCCGAAGTTCTATTCTCCGGCGTCTTCCCCAGGTCGTCCTTTTTTCTTTCTTAATCCCTTTCTTCCCTTACAATGGGTTCTCTCCCCAGTGAGGTCGAGTCTACCATGAGCGTCCTGGAGGTCGAAATGACCGAAGAGTGGTTTTTCCCTCTTCACGGGTTCCGCTTGGAGCCCGCTAGGCGAAGGGATCGGATAGCCGATCCTCCGGTAGGCCGGGTCGGAGTGCATCTGGAATCGCTCTGGGCCGGCCTCCGATTTCCTCTTCACGGCTTCGTGAATGAGTTGCTAACGGTGTGCCAGTTGGTTCCGGCGCAACTCACTCCGAACGCCTGGAGGACAGTGGTTGGTTTCCTATCGCTGTGCTTACTGCAGGGGATTCCGACCTCTGTCAACGTTTTCCGGCGACTTTTTATCTTTAAGTCGAATCCGGGAGACGGAGAGTGGCTGTATATCGCCCTTCGGGCGGGTCGGCCACTTTTTCATGGTGCCCCCTCATCTATTCATGGCTGGAAGGAGAAATTCTTCTTCCTTGGTTCTGCACAGTCCTGGGGGTTTGACCCCAGGTGGGGACCGGCTCAGCTCAAGTCCATCAACAAACCCCCCAGACTTTCTCCACGTGAGCAGGGGATCCTCGACGCCATCCGCAGCCTCGGGGACGGCATCTTACTGAACGGCCTTATATGTGAGGACGCTTTGGTGAACGTGGGCTTGAGCTCGGCATGTCCCCACGGTAAGAGTAATTACAAAGTGTATTTATTTCCTTACTGTTCTAATGTTCTAATCCTTTTTGCCTTTGCAGATATCGCAAAGATGGTGACGAAAAGCGAAGTCCTCTACGCCCGCTTCCAGAAGAGGGCAGCCGAGCTCTCGGGCGAGCCCACTGAGCCGAGAAAGAAGCAGAAGGTCTCGGCGACCCCAGCGCCCCCGGCGCCAGCAGTGACCGAGGCGGGTCCTTCTCGCCCTTCGCACTCTGAGGCGGGCCCTTCTCGCCTCGCGCAGTCCGAGGTTGGTCGGGGGGAGGGCGCGGATTCCAGGGGCTCGGGCTCCCGGGGAGCTTCGGCGGCGCTCCCATGCCCGACGCCCTTGGCGCAAATTCCTGGTCGGCAGGATGCTCCAGTTGCCGACCAGGAGAGGAGTTCCGCAGGTCCCGCGCTTGCGCGTCCTGCTCCAGTCGTGCGGCAGTCAGATCGGCCGCTTGCTCGACCCCAGCCCCCTAGCTCCGAGCCGGGGGGCAGTCAGGGAGCCTCGGGGTCGGCTCTGCCTAGGCCAGCCGATGCTGGCCTTCCGGGCCCATCGGGCTCGGAGGAGCGAGTGCCTCTGGCACTCAATTGGTCGGTGTTCGAGGGCGATTCAGCCCTCGAAAACCCTCGAGTGGCGCGCGAAGTTTTTCGGGTCGCGCTGCTCCCGGCCGACCGGGCCCTGATACAGTCCATGAGCTACAATGCTTTCATGGACTCTACCCGCTGCAGCGCCGTCCGGGTATGTAAAATTTTTCATCTGTGTAATTTGTAAAATTTTTACTCGCAGCGCCTTATGTTTTTCTTTTCGTCTCTTTTACAGCATTTGCACGAGACGGAGATGCTGATACACATCACCCACGACTACCGGGAGCGGGCCCGGAGGTATCAGCGTGGGTATGACGAGGCCCGGGCGAGGTACCTGGCCGCCGAGGCGAGGTACCAGGCCTCCGAGGCCGAACGTCAGGTGCTCCAGGAAAAAGTAGGAGCATCCGAGGAAAGGGTTCGAGCTCTCACCGCCGAGCTCGATGAAGAAAAGGGCGCGCATACGTTGGCGAGGTCCGAACTGCGTGCCGCAGAAGCTCGTCTGGCTGCCGCCGAGCTGGCGCTGGCCTCCCGCGAGCAGGAGGTGGAGAACGCCCGCCTACACCACTTAGAGCTCGAGCGGGGATTGAATAACCTCGAGCGGAAGGCCGCATATCATGAGGCTCGGGAGCTCGAGGCCCGGGAGCAAGCTCAGAACGCGGTGAGGCTCTTCCGCGAGTCGGAGGAGTTTCACGACCTCCTAGCAGAGGAGGGCGTGAATGGGCTAATCCAAGGCTTCCGGGATTTCCGCAATCAATTGCGGCGGCTCCTCCCGGATTTTGACGTGAACCTGCTCCAACCGGGAGCAAGGGTCGAGAGGGGTGATGCGGCCGAGGCGATCCCCGAAGTCACCGAGGTCGCCTCCGAGGTCGCTCCTGCTGCTGCCGAGGCCGCCGAAGAGGCCCCGACTGGTGAGCCAGCTACTCCTGGTGCTGCTGGAGCCGAAGTAGTCGAGCTCGAGGCTTGATGTAATTTTTGTTATTTTTTGTAAAGTCGGGATGGCCCCCCATACTTGTAAGGGCCAAACCCGAATTTTTGTACTTAGCCTACGGGCCTTTTTTGAAATGAATATACTTTCTTGGAAACTCGTCTGTTGTAGTCCAAGTTTCTCTGCTCGGATCCATTTTAGGTTCCGAGGATATGGGCTCTAGGGCCTCAGCTTTACCCGCCACAGGGTTTGGTTTTAGGTTCGGCTTGCCGAGCTCCATTGCTCGACCCTTCGACCAGTGGTATAGCAACGCTTGTGCTTAAGGGATTTGGGCTCGGAGAGTCTTTTTGAGCCTAGCCCAGAATTCGACCAAGCCCTAAAGCGGTCACTGGGACTTAAACTTTTTAGCAAAGTTAGTAAACCTTGGGTCCGAGCCCCACATTGCCGGGGCGGGTCGGATTCTTTTCCAATGAATGGATTGAATACTCGTCAGCTCGTGACGGGGATTCACCGGGCTTAGTATAATTGTGCTGGTGTCGTGAGCTCCCCTTCACTGAGGCGATAGAAAATGCTCCTCTGCTCGGTGTCCGTTCTTTGAGGATGTCGGCAGAGGGAAATCCAAAAGCAGAATAGATAATGTAAAAACATTAAATAAATAGGTACCTTGTACCGTGTGCGTCCTTGCGCCGAGGCGACTGAAGACGCTTCTCTGCTCGGACTCCGTTCTTTGGGGACGTCGGCAGAGAAATCCAAAAATAGAATAGACAATATAGAGACATTAATGTAGAAATATTAAGTAAATGGGTACCTTGTACCGTGTGCGTCCTGGCGCCGAGGTGACTGAAGACGCTTCTCTGCTCGGACTCCGTTTTTTGGGAACGTCGGCAGAGAAATCCAGCGATGGAATAGACAATATAGAGACATTAATGTAGAAACATTAAGTAAATGGGTACCTTGTACCGTGTGCGTCCTGGCGCCGAGGCGACTGAAGACGCTTCTCTGCTCGGACTCCGTTTTTTGGGGACGTCGGCAGAGAAATCCAGCGATGGAGAGCGAGCCGAGCTCATTGGCTGAAGCCGGCGGACAACGAGTCGAGCTCGTCTTGGTCAATGAAGACCGCATCCCAACGCATCGGGGCATCCCGATAAATCGGGGCATCTCGACGTCTCGAGGCATCCCGGCCGAGGTCGGGGTAGGAGAACGAGCCGAGCTCGTTGGCCGATGGAGCACGAGCCGAGCTCGTCGGTGGAAGTCGATGGAGAACGAGCCGAGCTCGTCTGGTCAGAGAGGACCGCAACTCATATCTCGACGTCTCGAGCTTCCCTATAGCCGGGGCATCCCGACGTCTCGGGGCATCCTGACCGTGGCCAGGGTAGGAGAACGAGCCGAGCTCGTTGGCTGATGGAGCACGAGCCGAGCTCGTCGGTGGAAGTCGATGGAGAACGAGCCGAGCTCGTCTGGTCAGAGAGGACCGCAACTCATATCTCGACGTCTCGAGCCATCCCGACGGATCGGGGCATCCCGTTGTGGCAGGGCATCCTGACCGTGGTCAGGGTAGGAAAACGAGCCGAGCTCGTTGGTCGATGGAGAGCGCACCACGAACTCACGAACATCTTCAGGGAGTCCACGCAGGTACTCCATCATCTCGAGGCATCGGGGCATCCCAACCGTGGTCAGGGGAGGAGAAATAAACCTGACACCATAAGATAATCAGGAGTGTCGGTGAGCTCAAAATAAGTACACAGACCATCATAAAATGAAATTCACAGAATAAATTCATAGTTGAGCAATGGGGGACCCTTGGGGTTTTATTGATGGTACACGCGGAGATTTTCAGAGTTCCAGCTCCGCGGAATGGGAGTCCCATCTAGAGACTCCAATTGATAAGTTCCGGGTCGGCGGATGCGCGTGACTCGGTATGGTCCTTCCCAGTTCGGGGCCAGCTTCCCTTGCTCAGTTGGTCGGGAGGCTTCAGCTCTCCTGAGGACAAGGTCCCCCGGTCTGAAAGATTTGACTTTGACCCTGGCGTTGTAGTACTGAGCTGTCCTTTGCTGGTACCTCGCCATACGAACTCGGACGGCCTCCCTTGTTTCCTCGATCAGGTCGAGGTTGCTTCTGAACCGCGAAGAGTTGGAGCTGGCGTCGTGGTGCTCGACTCTTGGAGAGGGAAGCCCAATCTCTAGTGGAATGACGGCCTCCGTCCCATATGTTAGGATTGATGACCCAAAGATTGATTCATAGATTGATTTTGATGATCACAAAACCTTGAAGTATAGATACTAATGTTTATGTTGCAAGGAGAAAGATATTTATTTTGCAAAGGAACATAGCAAGTTGGGAGAACACAAGAAGGCCTCCAAAGCTCTCAAGTTGGAAGAAAGCTACAATTTATTGGCCCAAGCTTAAAGTTCAAAGGATTCAAATTGGAGGAGTAAAATCAAAGAAAAAAAATTCAAAAGAATAGTCTTCGAGTCGACTCCTGAGGAATTCGAGTCGACTCCAATGTTTACCGAGTCGACTCCGGGGAAGTATGAGTCGACTCCTAGGAGTCACAGGCAGAAAAGTCAGAGAGCAGTTTTCGGGGTCTGAGATTCGAGTCGACTCCAGTGGAATGCGAGTCGACTCCGATGGTTGGTAGGTCGACTCCAAAGAAAGCAAGAGTCGACTCTCAGCGGAACACAAGGAAAAA